>NC_142929.1:74825698-74968198 GCF_046866305.1 Octopus bimaculoides | reverse complement strand
TCTCAAGGCTCTCCAAGCAATGCACACCTGTCCACGCAGAGATGGAAAAATTGCTTCTCCTGTGGAGCATAGAGAAGCAAGTGATTCGGTTACAGATACCATCATGTGCGAGAAAGCACGTGTGTTGTATGGGAATCTCCTGAAATAGAACCCTGGAACATCGATGGAGGAGACATAAGCAGACGCATTTAAGGCCAGTTGCGGCTGGTTCGATAATTTCAAGAAGAGGACTGGTGTTCATGGAGTCGTCAGGTATAGAGAAGCAGCGAGTTCAGGCACGAAGGCACCTGAGGATTTCGTACGTGAATTCCGTCAGCTCATCGCAGCTGAGTGGTACATCGCACAACAGATATTAAACTGTGATGAAACTGGGATATTGTTCATCGAGAGGGTCAACCGTGTCTTCGGACCAGCAGTGAAGAAGTACCTTCTGGAGAACGATCTTCCTCTCAAAGCCCTCCTCGTCCTCGATAATGCTCCTGCTTACCTTCCTACCCTCGAAAATGATATTCTGGAGAAATTTGAATTTACAAAAAGTCTGTACCTTTCACGCAACACCACCCCTATCTTGCAGTCTATGGACCAACAGTTGATTTCTAACTTTAAGAAATTCTATACCAAAAACTATGTTTCGTCGGTGCTTTGAAGTAACCGTGATTACAAGTCTAACCCTTCGGCAGGATGTAACGAGGAGAACGCTCAATTCTGCATATTGGAAGCTGTGGTCTGACTATGTATCCGAAAGAGACTTCGAACAGTTTGAGTCTGAAACAATTGTAGTCGAGGGGATAGTGTCTCTTGGCAAGTCCATGGGCCTCGAGGTTGACGTAGAAGACATTAACGAACTCGTCGAGTAACACTCAAAAGAGCTTACGACAGATGAACTTCTGCAGTATCAGGAGCAGCAGCATTTGGATGCGGTGGACGAGGTTGGCACCCCAGAAGAGGACAACAAAACGGAGAAGACTATCTCCACGAGTGACATAAAGGCAGTGTTGGCAAAGTGGTAGTATATTTCTGAATTTGTAGAAAAATATCATCTGGAAAAAGTAGCTACAGGTCGTACAGCTGTTTTATTTAATGACACTGCTCTGGCGCATTTTCGTAACATTTTGAAAGACTTCTCTTGATATGTTTCTAAGGAAACGACCTACACGTGTGAAAAATGAAGAAAGTGTATCCAAAAAGCCTAAATTAAGCGAAATGAGAGAGAAAACGCTTGGAATTGTTCTTCTTGAAGTCTTAATGGAAGGAAATTCTCCTTCCAAACAATGATTCCCCTCCATCTCGCTCCATATTCCTCCTCGCGCACAAATCGTCCCATCTTTGAGGTAATTAAATTAATAAAACCAATTTACGTATTTCTTTTGCATTCACTTTTATTGTGTTTTTATAATTGTCATTTTCCTTATAACTGCACCTTTTCTGTTTTAAAACCCATAAGAAATGAATTTTGAGTGAGTTTGGAAAGGACTAATTATATTTTAATTAACTTCAATTGGTAAAATTGATTTGTAAAACGAGTAAATCGAAAACGCGCTAGGTCATGGGACGAATTAAACTCGTACTGTGAGATATCACTGTATATATATATATATATATATATATATATATATAATACAAAGAATATATATACATGTATACACACATATATGTACATACTTACATCTACATGTGTATATACATGCATATCAGGGTACAGGACGTTAGAACAATAAACTACAGACAACGCAACGAACACATAGGAAAACGGAAAGCCCCTTGGAATATCCCTTCATCAGCTGTCTCTATTCTATCTAGACGTTTCGAAGACCAGACATATATATATATATATATATATAACTTTTAGTTGTTTCAGTCATTTTTGACTAAAGCTACGAAGCACCACAGTTGATTTCTAACTTTAAGAAATTCTATACCAAAAATCTACGTTTCGTCGGTGCTTTGAAGTCACCGTAATTACAAGGCTCTTTTTTTTTCTAAAGCCTAGTACTTATTCTACCGGCCTCTTTTGCTAAACCGCTAAGTTACGGGAGACATAAATACACCAACACCGATTGTTGAGCAGCGATGGAGGACAAATACAAACACACACACACACACACACACACAAACACATATATATGTATATATACGACGAGCTTCTTTTAGTTTCCATCTACCAAGTCCACTCACAAAAGCCTTGGTTGGCCCAAGGCTATTGTAGAAGACACTTGCCCAAGGTGTCGCACAGTGGGACTGAACCCTGGATCATGAGGTTAAGAAGTTAGCTTCTTACCACGCAGTCACGCCTGCACCTATATATCTTTTTTTATATTTTTTACTTGTTTCAGTCATCATACTGCGACCATGCTGGGGCACCACCTTGAAGAATTAGGTCGTAAACACACCAACACCGGTTATCAAGTGGTGATGCAGAGAACAAACACATACACACAAAGATACACACACACACACACACACACATATGTATGTATGTATGTATATATGTATATCATCATCATCATCATCATCGTTTAACGTCCGCTTTCCATGGGTTGGACGATTTGACTGAAGACTATATACACATGTATACGACGGGCTTCTTTCAGTTCCAGTCTACCAAATCAATCACTCACAAGGCTTTAGTCGGCCCGAAGCTATAGTAGAAGACACTTGCCCATGGTGCCGCACAGAGGGACTGAACCTGGAACCATATGGTTGGGAGGCAGTGAATGTATGTACGTATATAGTTATATATGTCTGCGTGTGTGTACGTGTGCGAATGTAAGAATGTATGTATGCATATATGTGCGTATGTATGGATGTGCGTTGAACAAACACATATTCAGTATCTTTTTCTTTTTCTTTTTTTCTTTTCTCAATTATTAGAATTCTTATTACAATGAAGGACCATCACTGATGGATCAAAGCATCATCGCTGGAAGTGGGATGTTTGTTGTTGGCACTCCGTCGAGGGTTCCAGTTGATCCGATCAACGGAACAGCCTGCTCGTAAAATTAACGTGCAAGTGGCTGAGCATTCCACAGACACGTGTACCCTTAACGTAGTTCTCGGGGATATTCAGCGTGACACAGAGTGTGACAAGGCTAGCCCTTTGATATACAGGTACAGCAGAAACAGGAAGTAAGAGTGAGATAACGTTGTGGTGAAAGAGTACAGCAGGGTTCACCACCATCCCCTGCCGGAGCCTCGTGAAGCTTTAGGTATTTTCGCTCAATAAACACTCACAACGCCCGGTCTGGGAATCGAAACCGCGAGTCCGCTGCCCTAACCACTGGGCCATTTCTGCTTCGTTGGGTTTTGTCAGTAGCATGTATTTACTGCCAACCGCCTGCTAGAACAACAGCGATAATTATTATATGTTAAACTTCATAAAAATCTTTCACAATTTTAGTGTTCATCTTACAGACTCTATTTGTAAAATTCACGTGAACACACCGTTTTTTTTTGTGTGTGTCTTGTTTTGTTTTACTATGTTTTTTTGTTTTGTTTTTTGTTTTGTTTTGTTTTTTGCCTGAGAATCCGAGCTTTTTCAGGCTGTCACTTAACACGTCCAATTGCTCCAACAATTATGTTAATTAAAATAATCGTGGTTATTTTAGTCCCAGCGTTCAACCCACTCATGGCAAACCACTGGTTCGTCCACTTTATCCAATGCTACCGAGTGGGCAAATCTGCAGCTTCGATAACGTAATTTAACAACAACAACAATCATTTCTACTATAGGCATAAGTACTGAAACTTTGTGGGAGGATTTGTCACATCGTCTCTAGCGCTCAGCTGGTACTTATTTCATCGGCTCCGAAAGAATGAAAGGCAAAGTTGAACGGCTGAATTTGAACTCAGAACGTAAAGACAGACGAAATGCCGCTAAACATTTTGTCCGACGTGCCAATAACAACAACAACACTAATAATAATAATAATATTAATAATAATAATATGCCATGATGTTGTACCAGGCACTGGCTCTCATAGCTTTTGATCTAAACTGGTTGGAAGTATTATCATGTACATTGTTTTGTCTAGGTATAAAAGATGGGCTACAGCAAATATTCTGCTAAATACCACAGATTTGCTTGTCAGTTGTTTTACCATAACCAGTTGAGCATGTCTCAAAGGCTGACGGTATGTACATCTCTGATCACGAACAGAAGTAGTGGGGGAGCATCATAGCCATGTACTGAGAGGAATTTGGGGTTTAAACAATTCACCTTTGGAAACATGGGTGTTTTGTTCATCATTCTTAAACAAATCTTATGCAGGGACCTTTTGAGCTCCTCAACTTGAAGAAAATTCTAAGTGGACCCCACCTGCACGGTCATGCGCTGTTTATCTGGATATGAGATCACCATGTCGCACACATATGGTTGTGATGCATGTGCCTGGTGTACCCTTATCAGACGGGTAGTCATGATGGGTATTGGGCTTCGTATATTTGTACCCCAGTGTCACTTTGATGGCATGCGCTACTCTCTCTCTCAATAATTATAATGATGATAACGTTGGCACTGTTGTTGCTGTTGTTGTTGTTGTTGTTGTTGTTGGCACTCCGTCGCTTACGACGTCGAGGGTTCCAGTTGATTCGATCAACGGAACAGTCCGCTCTTGAAATTAACGTGCAAGTGGCTGAGCACTCCATAGACACGTGTACCCTTAACGTACTTCTCGGGGATATTCAGCGTGACACAGTGTGACAAGGCTGACCCTTTGAATTACAGGCACAACAGATACAGGAAGTAAGAGTGAGAGAAAATTGTGGTGAAAGAGTACAGCAGGATTCGCCACCATCCCCTGCCGGAGACTCGTGGAGTTTCAGGTGTTTTCGCTCAATAAACACTCACAACGCCCGGTCTGGGAATCGAAACCGCGATCCTATGACCGCGAGTCCGCTGCCCTAACCACTGGGCCATTGCGCCTCCACAATGATGATAACAGTCATCTGTTACCATACTTAATGCAAATACATCGCGAAAAGGCATATTAACTGTGGTATTCGTGCGGAGATAATATCGCTTTTGGACGTATTGTGTTTAAAAACACTATACCAGCAGCAGACGAAAATCGTTCAGCAGCGACGGTGAGGAAGCTAGGTGTACATTTCTGCTTCGTTGGGTTTTGTCAGTAGCATGTATTTACTGCCAACCGCCTGCTAGAACAAAATATATCACTATAGATATAGGAATACAGTGATTAAAAAATCACTGGTGTTGCAATTAACCACCAAGCGACGGATTTTGTCTTAGCATGCAGTTGACAGTGCGTACATGTTATTGATAATGCCCAACGAAGCAGAAATGTGCATCTAGCATTATTACCGGCGCTGCTGAATGATTTTCGTCTGCTACTGAGGTATTTGTGTTTTTAACACAGTATGCCCATAAGAGATGTTATCTCCGGGCGAATACTGCAATTAATATGCCTTTTCGCGTTCTGCATTAAGTAGATACACAGATGGCTATATCATTCCAATGCTGTTTCTGCTGTATATAACGGAATAATAGTAATATTTAATAGAAAACAGTTGAAAACGTCTAGGAAATGATTAGGGGTATTTTTGATTTGTCACATTTACCTTCCACTGAGCTCACTCGCCCGCGCGCGAGTGAGTGTGTTCACTTCCAAAAGTGCTGTTACCAAATCAAACAGAATTTTCAGTCAGCTGTATCAAATCATGAACGACACCTGACGCGTGGTACACTGTACACCTGTCCAGGCAACGTCGATTTGATGGAGGGAGGGAGTTAGTGTACAGCACATACATTTGATTACTATAAACAAATCATTTGTGCGGATAGTTCGGCAAAAACTGAACACTCACAAGTCGTCTACGACGTAAGGATCCATCATTGTGTGTGTGTGTGTGTGTGTGTGTGTGTGTGTGTGTGTGCGTGTGCGTGTGCGTGTGTATGTGGTGGAGGAATGTCTGTGTTTTTTGTTTGACCCTACCTCCACCAATTGACAGCTGGTGTTGAGTTATGTCCCTGTAAATCTAGCAGTTCAGCAAAAGAGAGCGATAAAGTACTAGACTTTTAAAAAAAGCATAAGTACATGGGATGATCTGTGGGACTAAAAACCCATCAAGCGGTACCCCAGTATGGCCGCAGTCAAATGACTGAAACTAGTATAAAAGAACGATAAAGACAAGCTGACATTTAAGCAGAATAACTCGAAAGGTTGCAGAATTAGGCTGTTTACTGCAAATAGAGAGACCAAAATAACCGCTAAACATCTTAGTGTCTTTCAACTAGACATTACTTGTAGCATATCTGACATTGTAACACAAATACACCAGCAAACCACAATAATTTTATCCAATTAATCGTTCTTTTTGCAAAGCAGACATATGGAATTTAGCCAAGATGTATTCGAAGACGGAAGATTATATGAAACTAACAGACCGGAAGTTAGGTAATGAATTATTTCTCATCATCCTCTTTGCTTTTTTTGATATTTATTTATTTATTCATTCATTCATTTATAGAAGAGATTGCTACAAATAACTTTTGTATTCTTTTTAATTCTTTCAGAAATTGGACTGATGCTATGCCATGCTGGAACACCACCTTCAAGAATTTTAGTCGAATGAATCGACCCCAGTGCTTATTCTATCGGTATCTTTTGCCGACCAGCTAGGTTAAGGGAACGTAAACACACAAACACACAGTGAGACTAAACACACAACCATGTAGTTGGGAAGCACGCTTCTTACCACAAAGCCACGCCTGCTCATATTACATACACACACACACACACACATATATAAACTTAGATATGTTTCGACCAAAGATTGGTCCAGGCCATGTTTAACTTAATAGCACCACCTGATAGGATTATCTAAATCCTTTTTAAGTCAAGTTTTGTTTAAGGTCCATTCAAGTAATGAGTTCTTGTTGAGTGAGTTGTATCCAGGTATGGGTGGCTTATCTGGTATTCCTTGAAGAAATCTGTCCAGACTCCGTTTAAAGGTGATGTGATCCTTTTCCTCTTTGATCCGTTTTGGGACAATGTTAAACAGGACAGGGCCTGATGAGGAAAAGAAATTATGTCTTAGTGTACCTATATGTTGTGATCCTGAATTGGGCAGAGGACGTATGGTCCGTGGTCCCAGCCTTGGATGAACCTTGAAACTAATGTTTCAAGATTCATCCAAGAATATATATGTGTGTGTGTGTACATACATGTATGCATGCATGCATCGCTACACACCCACAAAGCTATAATAAAAGACACTTGACTAAGGTGCCATGCAGTGGAACTGAAATCAAGACTATGTGGTCGCTATGTGAGCGTCTTCACAACACAGCTACGCCTGCATTTATCGAGGATGATCGATTTTGGAGATTTTTTGCCACCCCACGGTATAAATAGAAATTGAGACTCCAATATTTGACGGGTAGTTTATTTTGAAGACCCTACAAAGATAAACGGAGGGGGGAAAAAATCAGACTGTCAAGGGAGATAATTGTAGACAACAAAATACTCAGTCTTTTCCCATTTTATTATCTATTATATGTATTAAGCAATGTTAATTCTCTAAATGAAGTATTAACAGTAACTGCACGATAAAGTGTAGTATATTGCCACTTAAGTGTGGCTGACCCCTAGGGGTGGATGTTACTGTTGCTTTTAGCCCCAGGAGGACATCTCCTCCAGCTGGCTTATCGACACACGACTGTGTCCTGTTTGCCAAGGGAAGTTATCCCTCTCACCACGATCTGCAGCACGAACGGATCCGGATTTCAGGGTTATTTCCCTTCTTCGGCGTTCGATAGCTGCTGACCTTGGCGAGAGAGACAAAAACCTGGCAATCTTATATCTACTTTTCCAGTGAAATTCTTCACTGATATCGAAAAGGTGAAAACAAGCAATGTTAATTCTCTAAATGAAGTATTAACAGTAACTGCACGATAAAGTGTAGTATATTGCCACTTAAGTGTGGCTGACCCCTAGGGGTGGATGTTACTGTTGCTTTTAGCCCCAGGAGGACATCTCCTCCAGCTGGCTTATCGACACACGACTGTGTCCTGTTTGCCAAGGGAAGTTATCCCTCTCACCACGATCTGCAGCACGAACGGATCCGGATTTCAGGGTTATTTCCCTTCTTCGGCGTTCGATAGCTGCTGACCTTGGCGAGAGAGACAAAAACCTGGCAATCTTATATCTACTTTTCCAGTGAAATTCTTCACTGATATCGAAAAGGTGAAAACAAGCAATGTTAATTCTCTAAATGAAGTATTAACAGTAACTGCACGATAAAGTGTAGTATATTGCCACTTAAGTGTGGCTGACCCCTAGGGGTGGATGTTACTGTTGCTTTTAGCCCCAGGAGGACATCTCCTCCAGCTGGCTTATCGACACACGACTGTGTCCTCTTTGCCAAGGGAAGTTATCCCTCTCACCACGATCTGCAGCACGAACGGATCCGGATTTCAGGGTTCTAAAAATTACTTTTAGTTTGATCTTTGTCATGTTTCTGATAACATCCAGTGTTTCTTTTAAATTCACAAGACGATAATGACTCTAAATCCTAAAAGCCCCACTCTTTCCCAATTTTTTTTTAATCAGTTTAAAATACGGACAGTCCGATTTTCTTGCCTATGATTTAACCTTTGGATGCATCCTCATTCCATTAAATGTGCTTATCGGGTGGAAGGTATTGAAAAACATCAGTGCATGTCAGAGTGACAATGAAACGAGGAAGGTATCAGGCCGACGGGAGTTGTGCTAAAAATGACAGGTAAATCGCCTTTAAATAACACACAAACACAAAATCCATTGTTTTTTCATAATCATATTAATTCCTGTGTGTAGATCACAAGTTCGCAAAAATTTCCTAAAAATAAAAGTTATGACAGGTTATATGGGGGGGGGGGCTAAAGCCAGGATTCAGATGGCATAAAATTTTATAATATCTTATTTATAAGCATAAAAGCTACATTTAACTGAGTAAATAATAACTAATTCGAGATAAATTAACCAGCAGACGATGTCTTTTTCAATGACCAGTAAGCTGAGATAAGTATTAGTAAAATGTTATCTTCCCGAACTAATTGACTGTTTTATATTACAAGATTTCTGGATATTGTGAACAAATGGTGCAGAATCATTGAATCATAACTTATTCTCATGTTTGCAGAAAGCCCCATACTTACCTTCATCTTCCTTCTATCCAAAAGGCGACGGCCAATAACTTCATTTATATTAAAGAAGGTGGAATGAGACTTTCTATAATCATAATACTTCCCCAAACTGTCCTATCTTCACTTGACTTAACTTTAAATGAATCTTTCATCATTGCGAGTCAAGGAGACACTAACAAATATTTAGTATGTTACATACAAAATAAGAACTGCAATGAAGATTTCAAGAGTTGTCTACCCTTAAACCATCGGAATGAAGGGAAGTAACTTCAACATTTAGTGATTTTCTTTTTTGCAGAAAAATATATTTTTTAAAAAAGGCAGATTTTATTAAAAAAAAAAACTGATTCGGTGACTTTCATTTATCAAAGCTATCTAGCGACGGAAACAGAATATAATCGGTAAAAGTAAATATGGAAACTATTAAATATGAAATTGCTTTTAACGTCCGACTCGAAGAAAAAGCTATAAATTAAAAAGAAAAAAAAAACATAGGATATAAATGTAAGATCATTACATTATAAGAATTTAAAACATTCAAGAGAAACGGAAGTCTTTTTTTTTTCCGGTGAAATTCGAAGTAGATAAAGCTATGAATAATAACATGCAGAATACTGAGTTTAGCAAAAAAAACTTTGGATTTAAAAAAGTTGAAGGCTACTCGTGGGACACCAAGCACATGACAGATGGGCAGCCCATTCAAAGGGGCTTTAACCCCAATATTCCACACACTATAATTTATACTTTTATCTACTTCGAGTTCCACGTAGAATTATTTTAATTCTCTCTAAGTGTCTAAGTCTTTATAATGTAAACAGAGCATCCAAAATGGAGTGAGACCATTTGAAGAGTTGTTTTCATGAACTTTTTAGCACGTCTGTCATGTTCGCAAACGATGAGGATTCGAGTCCCTCGAGCAGTTATCAACGTTTTTTTTTCATTACCCAACATTCTAAGCATCATTATTTATAACTTTATCTACAGTTCAAGTTTTGTCCCATTTCTTCCTTACCTTTTACTAGTAAAGCATTGGAATGGCTAAAGTCAAATATGACAGGAACGTCAGACGCTCCCTCCACCCCATAACATAGATGCAATAGTTCACAAACAGATAACCAGTGAAAGAAACACATCAACACACATTTGTAACAGTGACAATTTGGTTTATTAACTATTTTTAAAAAAACGAGTTTCTTGTGGTCTGTGGCACATAAAAGTGATGATTATTTACAAATGTTCCACCGCTGCAACAACAGCTGTTGCAGATGGTGGTGGTGGTGGTGGTAGTGGTGGTAGTAGTGGTGGTGGTAGTGATGGTCGACAGTTTTAAAGGCGACACCTGCGACACAGAATGTCGTGGACAGCAGCAGAGTAACGGTTTTATCTTTATTTAAAAAAAAAAAAAATTTAATGTTTTCTTTCGTTTGTTGTTTTTGTTATTGAAGTTACTGGCAGTCCCCGCTTATACGGTGGAGAGAGAGAGAGAGAGAGAAGGACAAAGAGAGAGAGAGATGAGCTAGGTAGAAAGAAAGGTAGGTGAAAAAAAAAAGGACTGAGTTCTCTCCCTTTCACACTTCATACAATGTGAAAGGAAGAGAAAGTTGGTTAGAGAGAAATTGTGTGCAAGAGAGAAATGGTGGGCTGGGGGTGATTAAAGAGAGTATGTACAAAAGAGGAAGAAATTGAAAGCAAAGGAGAGAGAAGATGATGAAAACAGAATGGAAGAGGGAAGAAAAAATATTTTTACAATGAAGGAAACTAAGGGAGAGGTACACCTCCTGCATGTAAATTATATTTTCCTATATTTAGAGAAAGAGGAGGGGACTCGATTTTTTTTTTTTAAATAAGAAAAGAAAAAATGAAATATAAGCAAGAAAAAAGGGAAAGGCAATGTCATCAAATTAGGTAAAAAGAGATATAGTGATTGTGGTGTTATTTTTGTTCTTTTGTTGGGGTTGTTATGATGATTGAGGATCAACAGATACAAGAGACAAAAACAAACAAAAAAAAAACAATAAGCAAACAATGCAAAAAATCTGTAAATATGTGGTAGAAGTTGTATGTGTGTGGAGTAACATTAATTAAAACATCCAAACACACACATACAGACATACATACATACACAACTGCAATATGTAAGGAGAAAAACAAAAGCTCAGTCTCTTGACTCTCTCTCATATTCCATACGTTCTCAAACCTCACCACTCCCCAAATAGTAAATAATAATTACATATAGTTAACCTCAAACATGCACACTTTCTTCTTGAGCCACCATATGAACAGTGTGGACATGCACATATGGAAAGAGGGCACAATTGAAGTGTACACAGACATACATGTATGTAAGAGGAACAATGAAAAATAAAATCTAAAAGACAAAGAGAGAGAGAAGAATAAATAGGGGCAAGGGGGGGGGGGGGGGTTGCAGGGATGGAGGTTAAGTTTTTCAACCCACCTGAGGCTGCCCCTGGTTCTGTAATACAAATTTGTTTTGGAATAATCTAAACTAAAAAAATCCTCCATCAAAATTTCATGTTGATTTGTTTCTCATAATGGATTAATAATGACAGTTATTTTATTAAATTCATTATTTTCCAAATTAATTAAAACAAAAGCAATATATTTCCACAGAAATATGGTAACAAAAGGGTTAAAGTAATCTACATTAAAATCTTCCATGAACACTGTTAATTTATATTACAAACAGCTTAATAATGACATTTTCTTTTTACTAAATTCTTCATTAGATTTAAAATTAACTAATACCCCTACATCCTAACCTTAAGCCTTTAACCTAGACCACAACTCTAATCCTAACCCTAAACCCCAACCCTAAAGTAGTTTGTTTTGAAATATTTCACAAAAAAATTTCATGGAGAATTTTTTTCATTTTTAAATCATTTACATGTTCGTTCAGCTGTTTCACATGACTTTATTAAAACCTAAAAACTTCTTACAACTTTTGTTGTTGTAATGTTTTGCTTTCTTTTTGTGATAGAAGACTTATCACACAGAAAATACCAGCTTCCAAATCTGGTTTTAAACCTTTCTAGAAGTTCTCTGGAATAAGTGAATATGAAAATGAGACTCAACATGAAAAATCACATCAATATACCAAATTTGAAAATTTTCACTAAATATAAAACTTTCAAAAACTGTGACTGCAACAGAAAAGACCCCCAAAAAGTCTGGTTAAGTGGAGGGAGGGAGTTACAGCACTTGTGTAAGCAAGTGAGAGAGGAGGAGAAAGGAGAGACAGAGAAACTTTAGTGTTAACAGTTATCACAGATAAGTTCACTTACCATTTATTTGACATAGATACACACTCACCCTTTCTTTCTTCTAAATATCTTTTTGTTTGCTTTTTTTTTTTTTTGCAAGAAAGAATGCACAGCATTATCCTCCTATCTTCATAAATAATATTACTATAAGCACAAGGCCAGCAATTTCCAGGGGAGGAGGAAGTTGATTACATTAAACCCCCCACCCCACCCCACCCCAATACCCGATTGGTACTTAATTTATCAAACATATAAGGATGAAAAGTAAAGTTGACCTCTGAACATAAAGAGAAGGGAAAAATGCTGCTAAGCATTCTGTTCACCATGCTAATGATTTTGCCAGCTTGCAATCTTAATAATAATAATAAACATTGATAACAAAACCATACCAATGCTATAAACAATACCCAACCATATCAGAACCAACAACAGCACACAAAATGATTCCCAATGAAGGGTACCAAATATAACCATAAAACAATGAATAATTCATCTGATACAAGAACATCATAGCCAAGTGGATGCACCAGTACCATCTAATGGACATCTGGAACTGGACATTTCATGCTTGGCTTGGCTCCGCTCCATGGTTAGAAACAGGCTAGTGTGTGTGTGTGTGTGTGTGTGTGTACACGCAGATACACATAGTTGACCACTATGTCAGAAAGACAGTTTTTTTATTATTAATTACTGGACAACTTGCTATGTCTATGTCCTTAAAGTAGGGCTCAGAAACAATGATGGTATATTTTCAAATAATGAAGATGAAAGATGCTTTCCAAGACTGGGTCACTTGTTTCATGTTCCTAGCAGGAATATCTGTTGATTCTTTCCAAGTTTTTCCCCCTACAACCAAGGATACGAACAAGTTGTTTGTTTTAAATGCCAAAACATGAAGATATTTATTACAAGTGACGAGAGATGTTAACAGTCCTGTCTGACTGTGGACAACAACAAAGCCTCCGGCCATACCTGGCCCAAATATTCTACCTGTTTTATGTTCAAATTGGGAAAATCCTAACTCTCACACCTGCCCTACAATGTCATTCTAAAAATAAACAATCACATCATCGAAATCTCAAAGCTACAAGATATTGCATAATTAATTCAAAACAATATGAATAAATAAGACAGAGTAATCTGAATGCTAAAGGGTTAATTTATACCAAACAACCTTGCCTCTCAAACAAAGCAGAACATTGCAGAAGCATTGATTGGCAGAAATGACATAAACAAAAGGATTCCAGATACCAATATACCATCATCATCAAACAATAGTGGTCTTTTTTCCATCCCACCAGAAATGGTAACAGATTTCTCAGAGAAAATAAACATTACAAGGCATCTACGAACCGCATAGAAATCCAACAAAACAAACAAACAAACAAACCAGGAAGGAATGGGGTTGCAGAAAAAGAATTAAAAATCAAGTTAAACTGCCCAGTGGATTCAGTGAAGGTGACTGACTCTAATTAATAAGGACACAGCTGACACCAGCAGAACTAAAGTCATCAACTTCAACAGTAACAACCCATACATATAATTCCTTAATTCAATTTATTGCCTTAACACCATCACTTGGCTGTTGGGTGTCCTTAGTGAAGGCCACCTGGCTGAAAGCATTTGCAGCAGATGTCCAAGATGAAGTTGCTTTCTCCTTTCCATCAGTCTCATACACTCGGCAACAGAATATATAAAAGGTGTTGTCTTTCCTACTTTTAGGTCACTAAAAATCAATCAATGCAGCAATAAGTGAAGCTAAGAAATAAAAATCAAACACAGCCATCAGAAAATAAATTAAGTTAAGAAGAGAAAAAAAAGTGAGAGAGAGGGGAAATGTGTGTAAGAGAGAGAAAGAGAATTTGTATGTGCATGATGCTATTGGAAAGTTACCATAAAAAGTTATTATTGACAATAAATGAGAGAAAAGGAATATGAAAAACTGAGAGAGAGAGAGAGAGAGAGAGAGAGAGAAAGAGAGAGAGAGAGACAGACAGACAGAGAGAGAGAGACTGTTTGAAAATAGACTTTTATAAACACAAGAAAAGAACCATTATTTGTCATTAAGGTTTAAAACAGAATAGTATGAGGTGTCTCAGACAGGCAGATTGCAGATGGGTCATGTTATACTCTGTAGTCAGGGAACAAATAAATCTGGCTTTGTATTGTGGACATACTCTAGCAAGTGACAAGACCTCAAGTATACACCTTAACTATAATTATTCTGCCTCAGACCATCCACTGATTCTATGATACAAACTCCAAGTTATAAAATTATTTAAATTAAAACCTTCCACCAAAATTCCATGATAATTTTATTTCTGTATTTACTAAAAATATTATTTAAAATAATTATATTCAAATATCAGCTTAATAATGACAATGCTATTTTACTAAATTCTTTAGCATTTTCAAAACTAATTACAACGAAAGCAGTATATTTCAAAAGAAATATGGCAGCAAAAGGATTACAGTGATCTAAATTAAAACCTTCCTTCAGCAATTCTCTTTAGTTAAATTGCCAAATAGTAAAACATTAAACAGCAAATATTGGGAAGGGAAGCAGTAGTAAAACACTGAATCATACTGTTCAATCATCATCCTCCACTACAGCTCAGCCCTACTCTAACATCTCAAATTGTTCTGTGCCTTTTCAATTGCTTTTGCTTGTACCTCAAAGCAGAAGGGGTTGAGAAAATGAAAGAGAGAACGAATGTATGTGTATATTGTGTGTTTACTAAAATATATTTTGCTCAACATTATTTATTCAAATTAATTACAGCTATTATTATTATTATTTTTTTTTGGCTATATCACAGTATCGCACTTTAACGATAATAACCTTCTAACCTCTCATTCACACTTGCTCCACCTCTACTTATTTTCCCTCCTTTTCTCCCCCTCTATATAGAACACAATCTTATCTCATTCTCACAGCACTGCACTGTTCTACTAAAGAACTTAATGACGGCATGCACCAGTGTGCATGGCAATCAACTTCTGCTGCAACTCCAGGTGTACTGAATATAAAGTGTAACAACAGCACCAGCTGGATGCAGACTGCCTACTTATGAAGTATGTTGCAAACTGTGTGTCCAAACACAGAGAGTGTACTCTGTTGACAGTATATGTATAAACAAATCATGCAAACACACAACAATGGTAGAAACTAATAGAAATGATGAGGGAAGGGAGTACGAGAGACAGAGTCTTAAAAAGATGCTTTATACACACACATGCATGCACACACATCCACAGACATAGACATCGTTTCGTTTTTACATCCACTTTTCCATGCTAACATGGGTTAGAGAAATATGCTACTGGGGCACTGTTTTACAGCCAGATGCCCGTCCTGTTCCGAATCTTTATTTGCTTTTCAAAATTAGGAATCTGTAATTTGACATGTCTTCAAAGGAACAAATCCAGTGGAAGATTTATTGACAGGAGAAATGATAATCAACAGTAATTGTAGCTCATGATCTTCAGAAGCAACATACAGCATATGTATGTGCACTATATATATATATATATATATATATATATATATATATACATACATACATACATACATACACACACACACACACACACACACACACACACACACACACACATAAATATACATATATATTCTTTTACTTGTTTCAGTCATTTGACTGTGGTCATGCTGGAGTACTGCCTTTAGTCGCACAAATTGACCCAAAGACTTACTTTTTGTAAGTCTAGTACTTATTCTATTGGTCACTTTTGCCAAATTGCTAAGTTACAGGGACAAACACAGACACAAAGTTATATATATAGATATATATACATACACATATATACACACATATATATACACATGTACACACATATATACACAGATATATATAAACACAAATATAGATATATATACACATATATATGCACATATATACACATATATACACACACACATTATATACATGTGCACATGCACACACACACACACACACACACACACACACACACATGCCTCTGTCTATTAAATCCATCTGCAAGGCTTTGATCTGCCTGGGGATATAATACAAAAACACTTGCCCAAGGTGTCATGCAAAACCATGTAGTAAAAAAAAAATGTAACATATTCACATACACATGTACATGCATATGTTAAACAAATGTTGGTAATAGTAATGGAGTGTAACAGATGATGATAATATGATGGTGGTGGTGGTGGTGGACACAGGAGAGAATACAGGCAGAGAGCAGGAAAAGGTGGCAGTAAGTAGGAGGAAGGAAGTAGGAGGAAGAAAAATAGAGAGAGAGATGAAGTAGAAACTTTTACTTATTTTGTAGTCACCCCCTCCCTCCCAACCCTCTTCTTTTCTGCTTTTCTTTGTCTCTTCTCTGTTTTCACTCCAGGACCATTAAATATCTCCATCACCCCTATTATTTCTTTATTTAAACCTGCACACCACTGCATCATAACATGCAGCAATACAGGTCCAGTTAGGTGTTCATTTGATCAGCTGCACAGCCAGTTGGTTAAAACAACAGATGGGAGGGAAGGTTCACCTGCATCTTCTCACAAAATGCTACTGGACACCTCTGATGACAGGTGGAAAGGACACGGACCCTCAGTCCACTGAAAACAAAACAAAAAGACAAAGAAAATCATTATAAATAAAACACAAACATTGTAGAAGTAATATTAGTTCACATGAAACATTGATATATTTTACTTGTCTCAATTATTAGACCGGTCATGGTGCAGCACCGCCTCTTTTTTTTTTTTTTTTTTTTTTTTTTTGTAGTCAAACAAATCAAGACCAGTACTTTTTTTTTTTTTAAGTACTGGTTACTAGTATTTATTCTAACAGTTTCTTTTACCAAACCACAAACTTATAGGGACATAAACACACTACAATCAGATGTCAAGCAATGGTGGGGGGACAAACACAAACACAAACACACACATATATATATATGTTTTGCGCCACATATATATATATATATATATATATATATATATATATATATATATATATATATATATATATATATATATATATATATATGTGGCGCAAAACAAAACCAGTTGCACAGTCAGAGACTAACATGAACAGTCACGGATTTAAACTGGTAGTCCTCACTGACGAGGCTCAGAGTTAAATACCCAAAAGCCGAAACCTGGTTTATGGATATCCCTAATTGCATAATATTTTTATTTGTGCTGTTTAAATGTTTTAATTCTTTGTTTTCCTCGCATACTGTTTTTCTGTTATATTGGTGCGCTACGGTGGATTAATTTAAGACTTAGCTCTTATTTCTAGCAGGTAGATGCTTATTAAGCATCATTACGCTTCGTGCAAATTTATATATATATATATATGTATATATATATATATATATGAATAAAAATTTTTTTAAATATAAAAAGATATCTCCAGAGAAGAGAACAAATTAAGAAAATTATGGCAGCAGAAACAACTGTTCCTGGATAAATATTCTACCAACTACGGTAAAGAATTTAGAACCCAGAGAAATAACAGTAAAAAAGAACAATCTCACCAACGTAACAAAAGCCAGAGCATGAGGCAACATGAACGCCCATTCCACCAGGAATCAAAGAGGAACTACAGTAAGAACTCTTCTCTTTTTGTACGCAAAGACCCTAATGTACACATTATAAACAAAGAACATGAACAAAATAAATATTTCTCTGATCAGACCATTAGACGTAGGAACGACAGATCATTTTCAAAGCCTCAACAAAGACAACTTACAAAAAACTGGGCAAAAAACCGACCTAGAACCAGACACAATACTAGACCATCCTCTCAGATCATTAAAACCAATACTAACAAATTGAAAAGGAAGATGTATAATTCTGAAAATAGGACGGAAAACATAACAACGCCAGGTAAAATAACACAACGAAAACACAAACTTTAAGTCAACACCAACAAAAATAGAAACCACAAACAGAAAAAA
The DNA here is from genome assembly GCF_046866305.1 of Octopus bimaculoides. Lineage (NCBI taxonomy): Eukaryota > Metazoa > Mollusca > Cephalopoda > Octopoda > Octopodidae > Octopus > Octopus bimaculoides. The sequence continues at coordinate 74,949,814 of NC_142929.1, read as the reverse complement.
AAAATTCATTTTTTAATGTCAGGACAACAAACACCAGAGAAAGAAACATCCCAAGAGGAAACATACCCAAAACAACTGGACATATAGATCCTAAGATAATTAATCTTTCCAGAAGAGATCTTGACAATGATAAAACCCAACTTCTGTTAAAAGGCCTGAAATTTACACCTACATCAACAGTCAACCACCATGAACTAAAGGAAGATATCCAGAAATTCTGTCGCAAGTTACGACTTGTGGAATTCTTCACCACCAATAATAATAATAATAATAATAATAATAATAATAATGAAACCGAAGATTCTTTAGTGAGGAATAAATCAAATTTCACCCCACCAAAAGGCAGAAATATCTACCTTGACCAATATATTGACACCCTATCAAACTTCCCCCTAAAACAAAATACCAAAGTTAGGCCGAACATTAACAAATCAGAGATATCTGCACTTAAACGCATATAAAACGATGAAACAATAATAATTAAACAAGCAGATAAAGGGGGTGCAATCGTTATCATAGATGTGGAATACTACAAGGATTTAGTTGAGGAGCAACTAAAGGATACAACCTTCTATTGTGAAATACCCTCGAATATAGACCACCACATCATGAAGATCAACCACCTAGTTTCTAAACATTACAACTCACTCACTGACAACGAAAGAGACTACATCACCAATTTCGAACCAAAACCCAGTAACTTTTACAGCTTACCTAAAATACATAAGTCAGAAGATATTCAACAGGCAGTAAAAGAACAAGGAAGTGAATACATAAAAGTGCTATATCCAAAAGATTTACAACTAGACCAATTATAGCTGGCCCAGCATGCCCTACTCACCATCTAAGCAATTTCTGTTCTGGCATGGTTTCTACAGCTGGATGTCTTTTCTAATGTCAACCACTCCACAGAGTGTATCAGGAGCCTTTTATGTGGCACCAGCAGTAGTATTAATTCTGCCATGGTGGATGTGTTTTCTTGAGTACAGCAATGCATCAGATATCTCAGTCCCTTAGTCATCTCCTTTGTAAGGTGCAGTGTCTTGAGATCGGCTTTCAATACTTCATCCCAAGTCTTCCTGAGTCTCCCTCCTCCACAAGATCCATCCATTTTAAGTGATCAGCACTTCTGTATACAAGTGTCCACATACATATGCATCACATAACCAAACAAGTGCAGTCTTCTCTCTTGCACACTGCATTTAATTCATCTTATCCCCAACATTTCCCTCAATACAACATTTCCCTCAGCACTGTCACACATGTACACTGACATTGCACATCAAATATGTATAGTTATATTCTCATAATTACAACAGCTGAGTGAGTAGTGATGCTACTACTACTACTACTACTACTACTACTACTACTACACAGAGAGCTTTGGAATACTGCTCACATATCCAAGGTAGTATTGCTACCAGACACACACACACACATACATACATACATACATACATAATCGTTTAACGTCTGCTTTCCATGCTAGCATGGGTTGGACGATTTGACTGAGGACTGGCGAACCAGATGGCTGCACCAAGCTCCAATCTGATCTGGCAGAGTGTCTACAGCTGGATGCCCTTCCTAATGCCAACCACTCCAAGAGTGTAGTGAGTGCTTTTACGTACCACCGGCATGATGGCCAGTCTGGTGGTACTGGCAACGGCCACGCTCAAATGGTGTTTTTACGCGCCACCTGCACAGGAGTCAGTCCAGCGGTGCTGGCAATGACCTCGCTCGAATGTTTTGTTCACATGCCACCGGCACGAGTGCCAGTAAGGCAACACTGGTAAAGATCACGCTCAAATAGTGCTTTTTATGTGCCACTGGCACAGAAGCCAGACTGCTGCTCTGGCAGTTATCCTGCTTGGATGGTGCTGTTAGTGCTCCACTGGCACAGGTGCCAGTCATCGAATTTGGTTCAGTTACGATTTCACTTGCCCCAACAGGTCTTCGCAAGCAGAGTTTAGTGTCCAATGAAAGAAGGTTGGCATGGGTGCCAGTCGCCGAATTTGGTTCGATTTCGATTTCACTTGCCTCAACAGGTCTTCGCAAGCAGGGATTTGTGTCCAAAGAAGGAAAGGTACGCATAAGTGGGCTGGCTACACCCCTGGTAAAGGCCACGGGTTATGGTCTCACTTGTCTTGCCAGGTCTTCTCACACACAGCATATTTCCAAAGGTCTCGGTCACTAGTCATTGCCTCGGTGAGGCCTAAAGTTCGAAGGTTGTGCTTCACTACCTCATCCCAGGTCTTCCTGGGTCGACCTCTTCCACAGGTACCCTCAACTGCTAGGCTGTGGCAGTTTTTCACACAGCTATCCTCATCCATTCTCGCCACATGAGCATACCAGCGCAATCGTCTCTCTTGCACACCACAACTCATACTTCTTAGGCCCAACTTTTCTCTCAAGGTATTAACACTCTGTCGAGTATGCACACTGACATTAGAATATTATTAACAGCATCATTTAGCATCTACTTTTTCATGCCTTTTCCAGGCGGAATTTCTGGAGATAGATTCTCTATGGCCAGATGCCCTTCCTGTTGCCAACCCTCATCTGTTTCCAAGCATTTTTCACAGAAAACTAGAAACAAACATTGCTTTGTAACACAATGATACACATTTACAATCATCACATGATGTTAAGATAAGGCTGTACACACACACTACTATTCATGTATCTGGAACATTACTACAGCTCCACAGATATACTACATTGCCGTTATCAACCACATATTTGATACAGTGATGCTACTCCATACTCACACAAACATCCATCATATCCAAAAACTGATTTAGCAAGGGCGGTGCTATGATTCACAAACATTTTCTTTTATTATCTCTGCCTCTTCTAACCCTGACAAAACAATATCTGCTCCTCTGAACCAGAAAATTACATCCCGCTAACCCTACAGCTCCTCTTTCATTAATCTCCATTGGCCACACTCCATGTACCCAACACTAGATGCTGAAAATAAACATCATTCTCAATCAGGCTTGAAGGGTCACAGAAACTAATAAAAAAAATAAAAAATGTGTGGTGAAGTGCCTAAGCCATAGTTATGTTTAAGCACTTGTGAGCATGAGTGCTTTTATTCATACTTACTTGTATTAAGCCATGTTCAGATAACTGTGATGACTGAAAATGATCTTTAAGGAGATCTTGAGAAAAGCTGGTGTGCATCCTGTAACCTTCGGCCTCTTTTACCTGGTCCCCACACAAACGATATAGGTCTACAATACAGAAGAAAAAAAAACAGTATGAAATTAAGCACATCAACAGTAATTAGAAATAGCAACACAATCATCATCAACACTACCACAACGATGTCTAGACTGTCACACAACATCCATATGATTAACATGGGATTTTTCAGCTAGGCAGATGCTACCTGTATAGAAGATATGGATCAGTGGAGCACAACTGTTTGATCAAGTATCTTTATGTCTATCATAGCTGTGCTCAATCAAGGTTAACACAAGAGTAACCCAACAACAAATATTACTTCAAATCACATTGTCTCTCAATATTGCAGCCATATCTTCCTCAATAAATTCTTCGCCAGCTTTAAAATTGGGACCAAATGTTTAAAATCCTGGAGCTTATGGCAGAATCGTGTTACAATGATGACAGGACAAGAGCCAGAATGCTGAAACATAACACATTTCATATCTACATGACAGTGGTTCATAGTTGTGAATTGTTCTGACAAGGTTTAAAAGTAAACATCATATGATTGTTCTGTTTAAAATCACAATATATAGAAAGAGATTTTATTTCAAATTTGTACAACTCATGCCAAAGTGGAAAAAGAGGTATTAACACTATTTTTTAAATACACTGTCAATGTTTCAATTAAATTAGTAAAACAACTTTGCTGTTATTTAGCTGGTGTTTGGAAAAAAAAGGCTTTAATCTAGGTATCTTTTAGACAGGAAATTTGTATCATGGAACCAAGGGTAGTCATGAGTGGATTGCTATCAAAAGGGTTAAAATGATGAAAGTCTATACTAGAATGGGAAAATAGATATTAAATAGATAAATGAATGAATGCGGTGGCAATGATCCAAAATATATTAACATCACCATTCAATGCATGTCTTCCATGCTGGCATGGGTTGGATGTTTTCACAGGATCCAATAAGCCAGATGACTGCATTGGACTCCAGTGTCTGGTTTGGCCTGGTTTCTACAGCTGGATGCCTTTCCTAATGCCAACCACTTTACAGAGTGTATTGGGTGATTTTTCCTGTGTGATCAGTATGAGTTAAAGTCATCAAGTAACTTGCAAGACAAAGGAAAAGCCTACAAGGGTAGGTGGCTTTATGGGAGGTGTGGAACAACTAGAGGTGTCTTGCTTTAGAGGAGATATATGGCTACCACACTGGGAAGAAGATAGAGACATAGCTGACAAGATGTCAGAGCATAAAGATGTTTGGACACCACAGAAAAATATAAGTAAACCAAAACAAAGAAAAAAAAACAATAGGGAGAAGGTAAAGAAAACTGGAAAGAGTAACTTCCCTCATTAGGTAATACAAACTTAATTAAAACATGTAAAATTACCTTTGAGTAATGAAGAGGCCCAGAGCTGAACATGTACATCCGGGATTTTACCAGCCAACTGCATGGCTGGAGTTACCATGTTCATGGCTTCCTGCAACAGAAAATAAACATAGCAGATGATAGCAGAGAGAACTATTCCTAGAGAAATATATAGAAGAAATGGATAACTAAAGTAGGGCTTTACTGTTTGGATTTGTCTGGGATGAAATTTTGGGTTCTATTAGTTCTTTCTTAAACATCATCTCAGCAGAATTTGAACTAAGAACATAAAGAGCTGGAAGAAATACCACTAAAAATTCTCTCTGACATGCTAATGATTCTTCTAACAATGATGATAAAGACAAATTGATAAAGTTGTTAGTACATCAGACAAAATACCTAGCAGCATTTCTTCCAGTTCTATGTTTTGAGTTCCAACACCACCAAGGTCAGCTTTGCCTTTCATCTTTTCAGGATCAATGTAACAAATTTCCCTTTCCCCATTAAAATCACTGGCTTTCGACCAGAATTTGAATCAAAACAACAACAACAACAACAATAATAATAATAATCTTTCATATTATAGGCATATTTGGTAGAAGGGAGCAATCAATTACATCAACCCCAGTGATTTATTTTATCAATCCTGAAAGGATGAAAGGCAAAGTCAACCACAGTGGCATTTGAACTCAGAATGTAAAGACAGACAAAATGTCACAAGGCATTTTGCCTAGCGTGGTACCAATTCTGCCAGCTCACAGCCTTAAACTCAGCAGAAAAGGTTAAAAGAAGAGACAGAAAGCAGACATTATAAGTCAAGATTTCTTATATGGGTAAAAACGGGGGTGGGTATTGCTGACTGGATCAACTTCTGTGTATGATAGATCCTTATTTTATTGATTTTGGGTAGAATGAAAGGCAAAGTTGGACCTCAATAAGATTTATACAAAACTAACATCTTAAGATTTGTTTGCCACATAAAACACTGGCACTGATTTAGTAACATTTTGTAAACTTCAAACATACTGACTTCTTTTGATTAGTCACAGCTTTATTTGTTGCTGTTGAACCCAGATCCACTCTGATCCAGCTGCATCATATTCATAGAGACTCTAGACATGACTTTCCACATCTCAGACTACATTATCCTTGTACTTCATTAAGACAAGAAGAAATTTTACTAACTATTTCTAGCAGGTTGAGCAGCCTTGCTGACTCATCCTGTTGTTTTTATAAGAATTTCAAGAAATTCATATTAAGTAAAAAAAAGTTAAAGAACTCATTTACTCTTTTACTTGTTTCAGTCATTTAACTGCGGCCATGCTGGAGCACCGCCTTAAGTCGAGAAAATCAACCCCAGGACTTATTCTTTGTAAGCCTAGTACTTATTCTATCGGCCTCTTTTTTCCGAACCGCTAAGTTATGGGGACGTAAACACACCAGCATCGGTTGTCAAGCGATGGTGGGGGGACAAACACAGACACACAAACACACATACATATATATATATACACACACACACACATATATACGACAGGCTTCTTTCAGTTTCTGTCTACCAAATCTACTCACAAGGCTTTGGTTGGCCCGAGGCTATAGTAGAAGACACTTGCCCAAGGTGCCACGCAGTGGGACTGAATCCGGAACCATGTGGTTGGTAAGCAAGCTACTTACCACACAGCCACTCCTGCGCCTAAAATAAGTGAATTCTTTGCAATTTTTTCCTGAAATTTCCATAATTTCAATTTCAAGTTTCTAATCCCATTTTATATAATGACAAAATAATTATCTCCCTTGTAATAGCTGTACCCATTAGGGGAACCACATATTCATACTGTTTTTCTTTTTTAAAAATAGTAGTGATAAAATATCAGCAACTGAGTGACACTAGTATATTATCAGTATATTACAATCCCTTATCACTGCCACCAACATAAATACAGTGAACCAATGATTGATCTGTCAGTTACTTGTAATCCCTGACAATAAATAATGTACACCAATCGTGATATAAAAAAATGTCAAAAGACCGTAAACAGAAAAAGTGGAATAAATTTTCAAAAATAGCAAAAGAACAAAAATAACAGAAAATAATGAAGCCAAATTATATTTACCCTGCTATTTCCTAATGATAAAAATATATGCCCTAATAAAACCAGTGAACATGATGTTAAACGATTTAAGTCTTCAGCATTGGCCATTTTCAGCGTCTCGCGTAGGTAGCGTCTGAAGAAAAAATACAGAGATAAAGAAATACGGGTTAACAAAACCAAATACAAGAAGAGAATAACTACAATACTTTTATCAATTTTCCCACTTAACTACTACCATTCTTATTTCTTTATTGCCCACAAGGGGCTAAACATAGAGGGAACAAACAAGGACAGACGAACGGATTAAGTCGATTACATCGACCCCAGTGCGTAACTGGTACTTAATTTATCGATCCCAAAAGGATGAAAGGCAAAGAACGTAACGGCAGACAAAATACCACTAAGCATTTCGCCTGGCGTGCTAACGATTCTGCCAGCTCGCTGCCTACTACCATTCTAAGTAGGGAAAAGAAAAGCATATTCTATGAATTTCTTCCAGACGTTTTCCATCTTTGATGAAATGTCTCACTTCATAAAATGTTTAATAAGCCAGAGGTTATGTCATGCAGATGATCACTTCTAAAAAGAATGAAATAATGCTTCATGATAACCAATGATTTTTATGAACGTTGTATGAAGTAAACAAAAACAAATGCAAGTTCTATGCAACTTTTTCTTTAAATTTCTTCAATTTCAATTTTCTAGACCTGCTTTGAACTATGACAAAATGATTTATCTAACCTCGTAATAGCTGTGACAGTTAGAGGGACTGCAAGTGTATGAAGAATGAGTTGAGAAAAAGTCATAAATATTAAAATTTATAGGGAAGAGCAAACAATTATATGACATTCATGCCTTTCTCCAAATGAAATAAATGAAAGAAAATGGTTAAAAGAACAGATTAAAGTCAAGTTCTAAATTATCTATGGTGATTAGCTACAATAATTTTACATCACCACAGCACACTTCATGTCTAGAAAATATAAACTTTCAACTTATCTTTTTTTTTTACTATTTTACATCCATTTTCCAATACCTGCATAAACAGATTCTTTTTTTTTTTTTTAAGTTGGAATAATTGTTTTTACAGTTGAAGATATTTCCTACTATCAAAAATTTAACTGTGAAGAAGCAAGACAGATTTGAGGGTATTTTTTTTTTTAATCAGTGTGGAACAAGAGATATGTACCTTGTTGAGCAGTATGCTACAAAGGATAATAAAATATTACCTCCTGACCAATCAATAAGTAATCTAGTACCCTAAATTTTATAACCATTCTATTTTTATCTTTGATTTTAAAGCAAATTCAACCAAAAAGAAGATAGTTTTAAAACAATAGTTTGAGAAAATAGGGAATTGTGTGGTGAACTTCTCTTGATCACAGTCACAAACTCAATTCAACATACCACATATTTATTTCTACAAAGATTAAACATCAATATTGATTGCTTATATATATAAACAAAACACTTCATGAGTATTAATCGCTTTTATAAACACAAAACCTCATTACTGTTAATTGCTTATATAACCACAAAGCCTATATAAAAATAAGGTCTCACAGTCATACATTAAAAAAAATTAATGATGCACATTAAGAGAACTGGCATTATAACATGAAGGTATGAAACTAAATGTAGGAACTTATTTTGTTTGTCACTCATTCTACTTAATCCATTGACCTTAATGATCTCTATGAGGAATATGAGAGATGAGTTGGTGAAATATGATCTTCACTTGTTGAATCTCACAAAGAGACCAAGACTTCTTGCAATTTGCTGTGCTTAGGAAGACACATCAAACTAAGTGAAATCGTGATCATGGCCAGCGCCAGTGACATGTAAAGGGCACCCAAGTCAGTGACACATAAAAGGTACCCAGTGCACTCTGTAGAGTGGTTGGCATTAAGAAGGGCATCCAGCTGTAGAAACCAAGCCAAAACTTTGATACAGCATCATCATCATCATCATCATCGTTTAACGTCCGCTTTCCATGCTAGCATGGGTTGGACATCAGAAAATAAATAATTAACACAGCCAATTAACTTGGGAAGTAATCATTTTTCATGCTTTTTTTCCCTTTAAAATACTGTTTTTAAAACCTTTTAGCGTTTAAACCAGCCATATTCAGCCCAAATATTGTTTTATGTTCAAACCAGCCAGATTTGGCCTCTCACACTATCCTACAAAGTCATTCTAAAACTAAACAATCACATTGTCAAAAACTCAAAGCTTCAAGATAATGCATGATTTATTAAAAACAAAGTCAATAAATAAGCATTGCATATGACAGAGTTATCTGAATCCTAAAGGCTAAAACCACAAGTTTCATTTTAAACAACATTACTTACTTGGCTTCATTATAGCCTGCCTGAAAGAATGCCTGCAATCCACGAACATAAAATGCAGAAGCCCGTAAACTGTGCGAGCTGAAAATAAGATTAAGGCAAATTTTATCAAGAACAAATAGATGAAAGAAACAGTGAAGCAAAAATTAATCTTGAGAAAAGTTAATTTCAAGAAACACCAAAGGCTTCTTTGCGGGGGCATTGGGTTGCATTACTGAGGCACTTAAAATCTATTCATTCACTTTCTTATATGTGTTTCTTTCTTACCAATGTGAATTTTACAGTCATCCAGCAATGTTTTTAATTAATATTTTAAATCCATTTTTGTACATGAGCATATTAAGCTAATCTAAAATATTTTTTTTTCCAAAATATTCCACCCGTTTTATGCTCAAACTGGCCAGCTCTGGCCTCTTACACCAACTCTACAATGTCATTCTAAAAATTAAGTTACCTCATCAAAATCTTAGAGCTACAAAATTATGCATGAAGCATTACTTTTGATAGAATAATGTGAATGCTAAAGGGTTAGATAGAATATAAAACAAATTTTTAAAACCTCAACAATAATTTTTTTTTTCTGAAAATGATACGAAATAGACTTGTCAATAACTTTATTTACATTATTTACAATTGACGGATATTTGACCTCATCTTGTTTGTTGTTAACATAATGTTTTGGCTGATATACCCTCCAGCCTTCATCAGGTGTCTTGGGGAAATTTCGAACATGGGTTAACAACAAGCAAGATGAGGACAAATATCCGTCAATTGTAAATAATGTACATAATTCCTCATCTCTTAAATACAGAACTGTATTGTCAATAACTGTCTCCAAAAAGTTTATAGTTGCCTCTAGAAAAATTACTTTTATTTACAGTTTATTTTATATTTTTAAGACAATCCCTTTTTGATTCCATGTATACAAGTTAACTCAATTTACATCCATGCTGAACTAGAAAATACAAAATCCTTCAGATAACTAATTTGCTTGAAGCCTCATAAACACACCAGAATGGCCTACTGGTAATAGACTTTTTCTCTGAACTCTTGGATTATTTTCTCTCTTACATTTGATAAGGGAAATCACTCCCAATATGTAATAAGAACATTATTGAACAACTTATTCAAGGTAATACAATAGCTTGTCTTTGTCTTCATTTATTGACATCTCTTATATATTGTACCTAACTTCATCTGCATTGCTTAAAGATCTTCTCAAAACAATATTCTGTCATTACAACTTTTAATATAATTTTTATTCCAATAAGATGGTTATTATACATACCCGATTCGGCTCATTACTTCACTGTCTGTTGACAACCTTCTATCTCTAGAAACAGCACATTAAGAAATAATTAATGACAGCTATATAAAACAAAGGAGGGAGGAGGGATGAAGAGGAGAGGAGGAGGGATGAAGAGGAGAGGAGGAGGGATGAAGAGGAGAGGAGGAGGAATGAAGAGGAGAGGAGGAGGGAGGAGGAGGAATGAAGAGGAGAGGAGGGGATGAAGAGGAGAGGAGGGGATGAAGAGGAGAAGGGGATGAAGAGGAGAGGAGGAGAAAATGATTATAGCATTAAATTAAAATTGCCATGTATATATATCATAGTATATGTATATACACCATTAGAAGGCCTGATGCTGTGTAATTGTCTAAGATAAACTTTTTCCATAGACTTGTGTTGAAAACAATACATATTCGAGCAAGATAAACACCATCAAAGCAGTGACTCGCAAGAACAAATGTGTTTGGCCACTGTTATGCACCTGATTGCCATCTTGTTAAACAATCAACATTACAACTGTCCTTCATTTAAATTCCAAGCTAACCCTTTTAACACCAACTCACCCAAGACTGGCCTGGTTCTAAGATATAAACTTCTTGTTTTAAGGTGATCTAAACAAAAACCTTCCATCCAAATTTCATGTTAATCTTAATGTTCCAGATACCAGCTTAATAATGACAAATTTATTTTACTAAATTCTTTATTATTTTCAAAATCAATTGAAGCAAAGGCATTGTATTTCAACAGAAATGTGATAACAAAAGGTTTAATACTCCTCTTGAACCTTTGTAATTCAAAATCTGCACAAAAGACATGAGCAGGGAGAGTGTTCCAGACAGCTCTGACATTCTGGGATGGAAGAACTGAATGTAGGGATTAATGTTGGGCTACATAATTCATAACAATTCAAGTCAGGTGTTGAAAACAACAATTTTACGATTATTTTGTATTTAAATGTTTACTAGCTTTATGAGATAAAAACTCATTAACTAAAATTTATGCTTATGGAAATAAAGAACAGTTGAAAAATATAACTTACGTGGAAGGAGAAACCTTCTGGGGTGAAACTACTGTTTCCAGAAGACTTATTAAATCTGTTTGTCTATTTGTTCGTAAATATACAATAGCAAGGTTCAGTTTTACAAATGTTCTTAAATCTACATCGGTAGAAAGCTGCAAGGATAAAAAAAAAAGAAACAAAATGATGAAAATGAAAAGTTAAACAGAAAAATATTTGGGTCAGCTCACACACTCAACTAATGATGCCTCTCATCTATTTACAAAAGACAGTAAAGGAACCATTATGTGATTGCTTGACACCTACTAGAAATAGAAGCTAAAACCTATTTTGTCCACATCGTGGATAATGTAGTCCGAGATATGTACAAATGATGATGCTGATGATTTAGGTCTGAAACATATTTAATAAGTCTGCTAGATCAGAAATAATCAAAGTTCAACAACAAACCAGACTGTAGTTAGCCAAGTGAAGTCAATATATTTAAAGTTAAGGTCGCAAGCTGGTAGAATTACTAGCATCCAGGTAAAATGCTTAGCAGCATTTCATTCGTCTGAGTTCAAATACCACCAGACTTCACCTTCTGAGTTCAAATGCCACCAGAGTTCACCTTCTGAGTTCAAATACCACCAAGGTCGACTTTGTTTTACATCTTTCTGGGGTCAATAAAATAAGTACCAGTTGGGCACTGGGGTCAACGTAATCCATTTTCCCTTCCTCTGAAATTGCTGGCCTGGTGCCAAAATTTGAAATGAATATATATGTAAAGTTCACCCAATTGTTACTAAATCAATGCCTGCATTTAATGTGGCAGATGAATAAATATTTCTGTTTTGAACATTAAAGCAAATCTTAAAAAGCTTATTTTCTATGAATTTTATTGAAGATCAATTTTACCTTTTGTTCCGCAGAGGCAACTTGTGTGACTTGCCTACCTTACAGTTCTGTGATGAGGAAACAACATCAAAGAGAGGAAATGGCTCTTGTACCATACTCTAGTTAACACATTCAACAGATCAGATTTCTTCCAAATGAAGATTTAAAGAAGATAGTTCTACCAATAAGAGATACTTGGTACATTTCATTTTAATTTTGTCTCAACACTGGTCCAGCAACAACAGTTGTAGCTGTTTAAACCAAGCAGATGTCTGATCAATTGATGACATTTCAACCATCTTTTAACAAAATATACAGAGGACTACTTTAGCTGAGGTGTCCAAGCATTCCATATCAAAATGTTAGAGTTTCAGTTTAGGGAAATTTAACTATTATTTCTAGCAGGTTAGTCAACCACATAGCAACTCCCTTATTCTTAAATTTATACAGTGGAACATCATTTTACTTTGATTCTTAAAACTGAATATCACTTCATTGAAAGAGAAATTCTAGAGAATATAACATCAGTGAATTAGCCCCCCCCCCAAAAAAAAGACAAAGAAAAAAAACATAAGATGTAACATCTACAGAATTTTTGCCTAACATAAATGAAGGTTGAATTTGCAGCAGAAAACTTACTTTAAAAGCTGTATTAAACTGTGACTCTGCTGCCTCCATACAGTTCATAGACATAGCATAAAGGCCCTAGAAGGAAGGAAAAGACAGAAAATATTAATAAAAGTACATGAAAAGCTTTTATGTTGTGTGTGTGCATGTGTTTCAGTGAATGTTACCTTTATGTCCAATAAGTATGTCTTATCCTTAAACAGGAAAAAATATCAAGTTGTGACATTAATTTGTTTGTTTTACATCTGTTTTTCCATGTTGTCATGGGTTAGATCAGTGGTTCTCAATCATTTGTTTTGCCTACAGACCCCTTTTGATCCCTATTTTACCTCCTGGTCCCTACTGGTCATGCAATGTTTAAAAATATCCTATTATATTTTTTTTATAATTAAAAATTATTAGGAATTGCATTAAAAAAATATATATTTTGTGTATTGTAAAAGTATAACCAATTTATTGCAGATAAATTTTAACAACAAAATCTTATATGGACCCTCAAGTGCCCTATGGACTCTGGTTGAGAACCCCTGTGTTAGATGAATACATATAACCAAGGGATTATTCTGCAGCTGGATGCCCTTCCTGTTTCTAATCCTTATCTGTTTTTCAAATAAGGGAGTTTTCAATCAACTTATCTTCAAGAGCGCAAAGCTACTGGGTAATTTGTTGATGAGGTTAATGTCAACCAACAATACCATCTGCAGCTCAGCTCAGCACAGAATGTAAAACATTCACACAGATACAAATATATACACATAATATGTGTATATGAGTTAAATAAAACAAACAACAAAGAAGTAGAAAATAACTAAAGACAGGTCACTCACTAATAGTGTGTGTATTTGAGCTCCATGAGTTGAAAATAACCTGGGTTGTTGTTGGCAGACATTACAAGCCTGGAAGATCTGAAAGGAGACAGAAAATGCAAATAAATATTATTATTATTATTATTATAATCATTACATTAACCCATTACCTACTAGTGATCTCATATGAGATCACTTAAAAATTACAAATTTCGTAATTATCTATCAATATTTACACATATCTAACCTTTTTGCTATATCTACTAGGTATATTTCTCCGATATTCAAATGAGGTCTGCTAATTTTTCACCCAATATCTCGCTTATTTCTATTTAAAATGTTTATTTTGAAATGTTTCTAAGGCTGTTTTATGCTAGAAATCAAAGTTTTATAAAAAAAATTCCAGTTAATAGAATTATGGGAGGTAATGGGTTAATATTTAAAATATTATACGGTTATTATTATGGTGCTTTTCACACACACACAAACACACTCATGCAACATTAATCACCCCTGCTAACCCTTATCCATCATTTACTAGATCCAACTCTCACAACAGTTGTTCTTCCTTCATTAAATTCACCTCCTCATCCATTTCCCACCTCTCATAATCCCATACACCCCCACACTCCTGATTCTTCTGTTTCAACTCACTTCATACCTCAAGGGTCCACAATCACTCCTATTCTCTTTTCTAAACTGTATGTAGTCATGTAGCTCCTCTACAGTAAGAAACCCACCCTACTCTAGCCCCTTCTCTCACACTTTAATCCCTCATCTATTATAAATCTGCTCCCTCAGGATCAGGGTTCATAGTTTTGAAAGCTGCATGGTGACCTTGCCAAGTGCTGGTAGCATGAAAAAGCACCCAATACACACAGTAAAGCAGTTGGTTTTAAGAAGGTCAACCAGCTGTAGAAACCATGTCAAAAACAGACATCATCATCATCAATTAACATCTGTTTTGGACAGTGTGGCCAAACATCCGTTGTCCATGCTGGCATGGGTTGGACAGTGTAGCCAGAGCGGGTAGGGTGTTGCACCAGAGTCCAGTATGATTTGGCATGGTTTCTACAGCTAGATGCCTTTCCTCGGGCCAATCACTAGAGTGCACTGGGTGCTTTTACATGGTGCCACACAATGTGGCCCTTGGACCCATCAGAACCTATGAAATGGTTCATCTTATACCACTATAGAACACAGTCATTAAATTACAACTCATTATATAAGTGCGCTAATTTACAAACAGATTTGGTTTGGATGACAGAATCCTAGAAATGTCTTCATAGTGCTCTGAAATTTCACCATTATATCAACTATAAAATAACTCTGATCTAATTCCTCCTTCACTCAATAACCCAAAATATCTGCAACAAGGTGATGCAGCAACTTCTGTTCTTAGCAACAGGATTTTTTTATAAGTCCTTTGTTGTACTTGAAGGACCGAACAGTCAACATGAGATGTGGTTTAAAAGGCACCAGATTTTGTTTTTAATCAATATTAATTAACAAGATTCTAAGAGAATCTCAAAAGAAAACTTGTCAACAAACAAAATTTTAGAGTCATCCACATGTGAAATTCATTTCTCAGCCTATTCTAAGACAACAAACCCACCTGATATATCTACTGTCTGATTTTGTTACATAATCCATACTTTTTACATGTGTGTGTGTGTGGTGTGTGTATATATATATATATATATATATATATATATATGTGTGTGTGTAGTTCATTTGTTTAATGCTGGTTTTCTGTGGTAGCATGACTCACTCATCCTCTCTCTATGAAACTACAGAATTACACAACCCTAGAATTTGACAAATATCCATTCATTTTCACCACCCACTATTCCTTGGAAGCTCATGGGGTTAGAGTCCTGGGTTCTTCCCCCAAAGTGTCCTATCAGAAGCAAGTGACATTACATGACTATCTAAACCCATATGTTTGACATATATAAGAACAAAGCTCTTTTTCTAACAGTATTATTGACATTAACTGTCCCATATTACTAATCTCCTTTTTATTGATCTAAACATTATCGTGAACTGTCCTATATCGCTGTAAATGAAACACCAAAGGATACAGATCATCATCATCATCATCGTTTAACGTCCGCCTTCCATGCTAACATGGGTTGGACGATTTGACTGAGGACTGGTGAAAATGGATGGCAACACCAGGCTCCAATCTAATTTGGCAGAGTTTCTACAGCTGGATGCCCTTCCTAACACCAACCACTCAGAGAGTGTAGTGGGTGCTTTTACGTGTCACCCGCACGAAGGCCAGTCAGGCGGTACTGGCAAAGGCCACGCTCATCTCGCTCGAGAAACCTCATGTGTCACCCGCACAAGAGCCAGCCCAGGGGCACCAGCAACGATCTCGCTCGAAAAATCCCAGAACCTCACACAAGAGCCAGTTCAGCGGCACCGGCAACGATCTCGCTCGAAGAAGTTTCATGTGTCACCAGCACAAGAGCCAGTCCAGGGGCACTGGCAATGATCTCGCTCGAAAAACCTCATGTGTCACCCGCACAAGAGCCGGCCCAGGGGCACCGGCAATGATCTCGCTCGAAAGATTTCATGTGTCGCCTGCACACGAGCCAGTCCAGGGGCACTGGCAACGATCCCGCTCAAAACATTTCATGTGTCACCCGCACAAGAGCCAGTCCAGGGTCACTGGCAACGATCTCGCTCGAAGGATTTCATGTGTTGCCCGCACATGAGCCAGTCCAGGGGCACCCGCAACGATCCTGCTTGAAAAACCTCATGTGTCACCCGCACAAGAGCCGGCCCAGGGGCGTCGCCCGCACATGAGCCAGTCCAGGGGCTCTGGCACGATCCCGCTCGAAAGAATTCATGTGTCGCCCGCACATGAGCCAGTCCAGGGGCACTGGCAACGACCCTGGAATATAGAAAAAGAGAAAACAATCTTGGAAAATTAGTTGACTTACTTCTTGGATGGCGGCAGACTTACTGCCCATTATTAGACGACACATGACGATGTGTTCAAGCAGCATCAGTTGGAATGATGATAAGAGTGGATGGGCGTCCAGCACTGAAGAGGCAAAAAAAAGAAGGGTTTTATAATAGAAATAGGCAGGAAAATACGTTGCATTCAGAAAGGTTTTAGTACATTAAAAAACAACAGAAGGATTAGAGCCTAATAGAGGGAACAGCTCAAAATAAGTATTTCTTACTATTGAATCTAGGACAGTTCCATGTAGCTTTGACAGTGCATAAAAGTTGGGCAGGGTGAATGGACTCCAGCTTTAATGCAATTAATATTCTAAATGAGGTCTGAGAATTTAGTAGTTGAAAGAAGAAATGGTGACTGAACAGTAACAGGAGGCTGTATGGATTGGAATGTGAATAAACAGTTGTACCCAGTGAAAAATGCAAAACTGAACGACTTCAGGTAGCGAAGGGACGAAACTCTTCCTCTCTTTTACTTGCTTCAGTCATTTGACTGCGGCCATGCTGGAGCACCGCCTTCAGTTGAGCAAATCAACCACAGGACTCATTCTTTGTAAGCCTAGTACTTATTCTATCGTTCTCTTTTGCTGAACCGCTAAGTTACGGGAGACGTAAACACACCAGCATCTGTTGTCAAGCAATGTTGGGGGACAAACATACACACACATATATATATATATATATATATATATATATATACACATACATATATACGACAGGCTTCTTTCAGTTTCCGTCTACCAAATCCACTCACAAGGCCTTGGTCAGCCCGCGGCTATAGTAGAAGACACTTGCCCAAGGTGCCACGCAGTGGGACTGAACCCGGAACCATGTGATTGGTAAGCAAGCTACTTATCATACAGCCACTCCCATGCCTCTACTAATTTTTTTTTTTTAAACAGAATTATGTCCATGAGGTGCAGCTGAACAAGTCAGTTGGTCTGAGGTGTACAACCGGTTATCTACCCCGCCCATCTTTTGTTGCTTGCCCCACCACTCCATCTTTTCTCTTTGTTTCCTTGATGAGACAGTTCATACTTTAATTTCTTTTTATTTCTTTTCTTGTCAAAATATGTTGCTATATATAAATGTATCCAATTAACAAAAAAAAAAAATTATCAACAGAGGCGCAGGCCTGGCTATGATAGGAAGCTTGGCTCCCCGGTTCAGTCCCACTGCTATAGTAGAAGGCAAGTGTCTTCTACTATAGCATTGTGCTGACCAAAGCCTTGTGAGTGGATTTGGTAGACAGAAAGAAACCCATCATGTGTGTGTGTGTGTGTGTGTGTGTGTGTGTGTGTGTGTGTGTGTGTGTGTGTGTGTGTGTGTGTGTGTGTATGTGTGTGTGTGTGTGTGTGTGTATGTGCGTGTGTGTGTGTGTGTGTGTATGTATGTATGTATGTATGTATGTATGTATGTGTGTGTGTGTGACCACAGCTTGACAACCAGTGTTGGTATCTTTACATCCTCATAACTTAGCAGTTCAGCAAAATAAAATTGGTTGAATAAGTACCAGGCTCAAAAAAAAGTTCTGGGGTCGATTTATTCAAGTAAAACTCAAGGTGGCGGTCACATGACAGAAATAAGTAAAAGATTCTTGCACATACAAAAATATAAAATGCAAAATAATGAAAACATAATTACTTTTTAATTTTTCAATCTGCATGAGAGCTTTGTCAGTATATTTTTGTGCTTTGTCCATGTAGCCCGCCTGCATGGAATGCATCACTGTAACCTGTGGAAGGGAGAGAATAGCAACAGTGATGTTAGAGACATACAGAGTTGACTTACCCATTGTTTGATCATGCCAGCATGGAAAGCGGATGTTAAATAAGGATGATGATATATCAGTTAATGTCAAGTATTTTGAATTAAAGTAATAAGGCTTAAGACAGTCATATATATGTGAAGGGGTTAGGGTGTTAGTCATGTGGAAGCGCAATGGCCCAGTGGTTGGGGCAGCAGACTCGCGGTCATAGGATCGCGGTTTCAATTCCCAGACCGGGCGTTGTGAGTGTTTATAGAGCGAAAACACCTAAAGCTCCACGAGGCTCTGGCAGGGGATGGTGGCGAACCCTGCTGTACTCTTCCACCACAACTTTCTCTCATTCTTACTTCCTGTATCTGTTGTGCCTATAATTCAAAGGGTCAGCCTTGTCATACTGTGTCACACTGAATATCCCCAAGAACTGCGTTAAGGGTACACGTGTCTGTGGAGTGCTCAGCCACTTGCACATTAATTTCACGAGCAGGCTGTTCCGTTGATCGGATCAACTGGAACCCTCAACGCCATAAGCGATGGAGTGCTGACAACAACAACAGGGTGTTAGTCTCATGATCATCATGTCATGGGTTCAATTCCTGAACCGGGGAGCAGTGTCTTTAGGCAAGGTGTTTCACTTCACATTGTTAGTCGACCTAGATGAATGAATGTGTGTGTGTGTGTGTGTGTGTGTGTGTGTGTGTGTGTGTGTGTGTGTGGGTGTGTCTATCTGTCTGTCTCATTATTTTGACACTGCATAATAGTTGCAAACGTTTGTCACTATACTGATGCCCTTTGTTTCCAACATTCCAATGTGAAACATGACTAGCCATGAGGAAATACAATCTTGCTTGGAAGCAGGTGAGGGTTGGTAACAGGAAGAGCATCTGGGAGTAGAATAGCTGCCTCAACAAACTTCATCCAACCCATGCAAGCATAGTAAAATAGACATTAAAGTGATAATGATAATCTTTAATGATAGATGTGCAGTCTGTAGAAGTTGCTACCAATGTAAGATATGTTACATTTATTACAAATTATACAGTATACCACATAGACCCATGAATATATACATCCACATTGTTGATGGGTCAGCTGACTAACATATAATGAAACCACTGCCAGACAGATATTTTCCCCAGGGGAGATCTAATGCATGCCAAATGTATATTCAACCTCACTCTATGAATCACTTGTCAGATTTCAGAGGATGTTCTCTCATTAAATTGTAGCAATTTAAAAAAAACAAGTGTTGTTTCAGGGAGGTAGAGAAGGCATGAACTTTCTTTGTGGGTATATCATCAAGCTGATTCCCTAGCAAAGGATGCTGTGTAGCAGCATTCAAAATGGAACATAAAGTAAAATATGATACCACCCACCCATTTGGAGAGCAGTAACCTCCAAACAAGAACTGACTCAAGCCATGAAAACATTTCCAACACATGCCATCATGAAAAGATGTAAAATGATTATGATGAAGATGACAATTATGATGGCGATGTTGATGATGACGATGTTGTTGGTGGTGGTATCAGTGGTGCTTTTGTTCTCAATAAAATCATTGTTTGTGATAGTCAATACTTCATACACAATGCTAAACAAATATTGAACCGATAATGAATGATCAATACCTGAAATTGATTGATTTTCATGATATAATGAATTTTTAATGAAACTTTAGACCAATGTAATCAATGGTTAATACAACTTTAATCAATAACCAATATCTAAATATCATTTCAGAAAAAAAAAAATCTAAATGATTTGAGTTCAAGTCAGTATGGGGTATCAAATAAAATTCTCAGTCATACTCACAAGATAAACTAAGACACACATATGTTCTTTGGGTAACCATTGGAACTGGTCTATCTGGTTGCTAGAAAGTGGTTCTGAAAAAACCAGGAAACACATCATCAAAAAAACTTGCAACACAGTTTTATATACATATGAAGCAGAACAGAGAAATTCTTGTCTGATATTGAATTTTCTTTTTCTTTTTTCAATAAACAAACTTTGCAGTCAATTTAAATATATTTCCAACACATTGACCTGAGAAAAGGGCATTTTCACTGCAATCTGCCACTAAGAAAAATTCTTGCTTGAGGAAAAAAATGTTAAAACATCAAAGCGATTTTATAGCACCCCCTATTGGGGTTTTCCATAACCCCAGACTGACAGACTGACCAAAGTATTGTGAGTGAATCTGGTAGCCAAAAACTACAAGCCTATCATGTGTGTGTGTAAATATAAATAAGTGTTTAGGATAACTCCCACCTGTTTCCTCTTGGAGCACATCTGCTTATTCCATTATCATAATCAATATGTATCCATCCATAGTCATTGTTGTATGTAGATCAAAACACATTAAAATTGAGAATTATGGAAATATTATTTGCACAGTTGCTGAATAACAAAACAAGAAAATGGAAATTTTTTGGTACATGTGTAATGGAGATAAAATAATACCAAAGAATTTCATTTTTCTGTTTTGTGGGTGTGTATATATAGGCTTAGAGGTAAGGATATTCAGCTCATGAACATGAGGTCGTGAGTTCAATTTTTGACTTCGTTTCATGTTGCTTCAGTCCACTCAGCTAGCAAAAATGAGTAGTACTTGTATTTCAAAGGACCAGCCCTATCACATTCTTTATCATGCTGAAGCTTCCTGAGAACTATGTTAAGGGTACACGTGTCTGTGGAGTGCTCAGCCGTTTGCATGTTAATTTCATGAGCAGGCTGTTCTGTTGATTGTATCAACTGGAACCCACTTTGTAGTAACTGACAGACTGTCAGTTGATTTTATATATATATATATATATATATATATATATATATATAACATTAATAATAATGAGAATGGAACCAAACTGAGAGCAAACATGATATCTGCTTGGATAGTATATCCCTGCAAACTCATATATATATATATATATATATATATATATTGGGTCATCCCATAAATAATGTTTTTTTTATACTTTTATTTTTCAAAATTAAGATAAAGTTCTTTTTTAATCTAAAATATACTCTCCTTCATTTTCCACCTATCTGGTAGACTTGCAAGGCCCCTCTTCAAAAGTCTACTTGTCCATGACAAAAAATACTCTTCTAGTGCTGTTCTGACCTTGTCTACAGAATTTATATTTTTTCTGTCCAAATGATTTTGAGGATTGCAGAATAAACGATAATCAGATGGGGCAATGTCCAAGTAGGGTATCGTTTCCCATTCGAACTGCTCCAGCCTTTGGAATGTTATTCTAGCTATATGTAGCCAAGCATTATCCTGATGGAAGAACATCTTTTGTTTCAAAACCAAAGATGGTTGTTTTTCTTCTCGTGCCAACTTGAGCCACTCAAACTGCTAGCAGTAGATCTCCTTTGTTATCATTTGGGTTTAAATGTTCAAATTGGACTAAACCCTTCATATCCCACCAAACAGATAACAACTTACATGGATGAAGACCTTCTTTAGCCTGGGGTGCCACTGTTTCTCCTTTCCCTAACCACTGTCAATGGCACTTGAGAACCCATTTTTCCATCACCAACCACTATTCAGTCCAAAAAAGAGCACACATTCACTCTCTGCGCATGATTAGACTCGGAAAGTTTGTGAGGAACCCATTGACCCAATTTGTTGACTTTTCCGATGGTATGCAGGTGTTGATGAATGGTTGAATAACAAATCCAAGTTTCTCTGCTAGTTCAACAGTTACAATGGGATTTTATTCCATCAGGGTTTGTAGGACGTCCTCGCCAAGCTCTACATATCTTCCAGGACAAGGCTCATCTTCTAGGCTGTAGTTTCTTTCTCAGAACTTCTGGAACTACCGTTGACACTGGCTTGCACTTACTGTCTGATTCCCATATACTGCATTAATATTCCTCGCACATTCTGTTGTGTTGTTGCCTTTATTGAACTCATAAAGCAAAATATGCTCCTTTATCACTTCCATTATAGCTTTGAAAAAAATAACTTTAAAAATTCAACTGCACTCTCCAAAACTTGCACTAAGAATAAAGAAAAGGTAAAATTACTATCTGCTTTTCTATCAAGTTGATGCAGGCAGTTTATCCCATTCCTGTCTGACTTAGTTTATGCAATTGACAAAACCACATTATTTATGGGATGACCCAATATGTGTGTGTGTGTGTGTGTGTGGGGTCTCTTGTCATAACATTGGGATGATTGTAAATGAGCACACCACCATCACACAAGCAATATTGTTGGTTTCCAGTCTTCTAAGAAAAACATGTCTAACCATGGGGAAATATTACTTTGCTTGGAAACAGAAAGGGCACCTGGCTGAAGAAAATCTGTCTCAACAAAATTCTGTGTGACCAATGCAAGCATGGAAAAGTGGACATTAAACAAGGATGAAAATGATATATGATCAATGAATTAGACGCATCAATGGTATCTCATGATAATAAAATAACACTGGATTTTAAATATAGAGTCATGTCTAAATAGTTTAATGTCTTTAGTTCTATTAATCATCTTTCAATTTTAAATAAAAAAAATTTTTTTCAACTTACCATCATCTGAATGTAACTGGGTAACTGTTTGTATACTCTGTTGTAACTGTTTTAAACATGGTTTTACACTTTTTACCTGAAAGAGAACAAAAAATTAAAAAACAACTGATTTGGCATTAAATTAACTGATTTCTGATACTGAAATAAGAATTAATTGATTAATAATTAACAGGAGATATTAACCCTTTCATTATTGTATTTCTACTGAAGTACACTTCCTTCATTTCAAAATTTGAAAATAATGAAAAATTTAGTAAAACAACTCAGTCGTTATTAGGCTGGTGTTTAGAGTACAAATTAACATGTAATTTTGATGGAAAGCTTTTAATTGAGATCACTTCAAAACAGGAAGTTTGCATCATAGAGCCAGAGGCATTCATTCTCAGGTGAGTTGATATCAAAAGGGCTAAGAGAATTAAATATTTAATTAAAACAAACATTAGATTATGCTCCATTCTACTGATATACATTTTTGTTTTTAGAAAAGCATCTGCATATAATATAATTCAATATAAATGTTGGCTGATTTATTTTTCCAGTCACGTTAGTGGAGGCACAATGGCAGCCATAGGATCGCGGTTTCGATTCCCAGACCGGGCGTTGTGAGTGTTTATTGAGCAAAAACACCTAAAGCTCCACGAGACTCCGGCAGGGGATGGTTACGAACCCTGCTGTACTCTTTCACCACAACTTTCTCTCACTTTTACTTCCTGTTTCTGTTGTGCCTGTAATTCAAAGGATCAGCCTTGTCGCACTGTGTCATGCTGAATATCCCCCGAGAACTACGTTAAAGGTGCACGTGTCCGTGGAGTGCTCAGCCACTTGCACGTTAATTTCACGAGCAGGTTGTTCCGTTGATCGGATCAACTGGAACCCTCGACGTCGTAAGCAACGGAGTGCCAACAACAACAACCAGTCACATTTTACACCAGATAGAGAGGGAGTGAGAGAATGAAAGAGAGATAGAGCAAACATAGGAGGTATAGGGCAGGTGCATAAACTAGACTTGGTGGCAGGAGGAAGAGGAGAGGGAATAAATCATAATAATTATGCAAATGAGAAATTTGGTTTATTTAATTTCATTTTAGTGATACATATTTTCATTTTGAAAATTAGTATTCATTTCCTCATTTTGTATAAGCATCAAATAACGCGATAAAAGATGAATTATAATTAATATATGTATGTCATATTTACTGCTATTACCCACTGTAGCAAAAGTATACTTCAAAGTTACTCATCATATAACAGTTAAACACTTTAGTAATAAAATAATTCTAAAACAATTTATCTTTACGTGTTCCAATCATTGGACTGCAACCATTCTGGGGCATCACCCTGAAGGGTTTAGATTAATAAAACACTTGCCCAAGGTGCCACACAGTGGGACTAAACCCAAAACCATATGGTTGCAAAGTGAACTTCTTAACCACACAGCTACCTCTGTGCCAATGGCTACACCCTACATCTATGCTCACACCTGTGCCTAGACAAGTTAAGAATATATCACAATCAACAGACAATTCCAATAAATATCTTACTTAGAAAGAATGAAATATATCAATAACAACGGAAATGATACATCATCATTATCATCATTTAGCATCGGTTTTCCATACTGGCATAAGTAAGATGGTTTGACTGGGGATGGTAAATTGGAGAGCTGCACCAGGCTCCATCTGTTTAGGCTCGGTTTCTACAGCTGGTTGCCCTTCCTAATGCCAACCATTCCACAGAATGTACTGGGTATCTTTAATGTGTCACCAGCACAGGTGCTTTTCGCATGTCACCAGCAATGGCCACAGATACGATTTCACTTAGCTTGACACACTTAAAGGTTGAATGATGAAAATTAAAAGTTTGAATGACAAAAGCCAAAAAAGAAAAAAGAAAGGAAAAAACAATATATTATATACACACCTGCCCAGCCATTAAATAGTGACAAACTTGAAGAACTAAGAAAAATACATTAAGAGATTCTTTTTGAGTTGGTGATCCTTGATAACGTTCAATTAAAGCACCGGCCATTGAAAGAACCTCCTTCACCTCAGGCATCTTTTTATCAACTAATAGTAACTAGAAATAAAGAAACAAGAAAATCAAATAGGTACAAATAATCAATAAAGACAG
Organism: Octopus bimaculoides; assembly: GCF_046866305.1. NCBI lineage: Eukaryota > Metazoa > Mollusca > Cephalopoda > Octopoda > Octopodidae > Octopus > Octopus bimaculoides. The sequence goes on along the minus strand of NC_142929.1, from coordinate 74,924,809 downwards.
ACAAAATGAAATTTAAAAAGTAACACTAACATTAATCCAACTTGAAATTCAACTTTAAACCATATCTGTTATCTCTTCTCTATACGTGCCATGCATAAGGGCATCAACGATCATGAACTTCCATGCCCAAGTATTAACATTTATGATTTTTCTTGTGAAAGATACAACAGTGATTTTTCTGTTTGCCTTCTGCTTGTTCAGTTAAAGTTTACTCTGTTAGTCCCCTGCTCTCCTGAGCTTATCCCTTAACCCTTTAGCATTTAATCTGGCCATACCCAGCCCAAATAATCTGTTTTATGTTTAAAACTGACCAGAACCAACCTCTCATATCTACCCTACAATGTCATTCTAAAAATATACAAACACCATTAAATCTTGAAGCTACAAAATAATGCAAGATTAATTCAAAGCAATGTGAATAAATAAGCAATACATTTGGCAAAAAATCTGAATGCGAAAGGATTAACCACAGTTTAAGCTTTAACCCTTAGGCAAGGAGACTGGTTCATGTAACACCAGAGAATATCTCATATATTGGTGGCCCTGTGTAATACATGTATAAAGGCTATTGCTCCTCAAATTCATTATGCCTTACCCGCTGGACATTTCCAAAGATGAGTAAAAGATTTGTCAATGGAAGGCCTACAAATAAACCACAGTGCAATAATTTGGGACTAAAAATATTCAGAGGAGAGCCAAGAAAAAATTAAACTACAGGTGGAGTAAGGAGCAATGACTTTGCAATGAGATGGAACTTACCATTCCTTTACTGAGTAGAAACAATAGGCGTAGGTAATCAGACTTGGCTGACAAAGCAAATTCGGAACCAACACCCAATAACTGGCATGCAGACACATAGTCTCGTTCAGAGGCATGGATTTGCTGATCAAAGGCAAAAAAAACAAAAAACAATAAAAACAAATTCTATTTAAAACAATGCAATAAACAAAATGATTCCAAATAAAATGGTCAATTTAACTGAGATCTAGTTGCAGAGATGTTCAGATTTATCAATTTATAGGCAGAGGCTTTAATTCCTAATTTAACTAAAAGTATATATATATAAATATGAGAGATCACTATATGGATCCCTTCTATGTATACACACAGGTGCAGTGATGCAAACAGAAGAAATAGAATTCAAAATATGAGTAAATGAATATTTTCATTGATATTAAGCAGAAGCAACAGAGTGACTCAAGGGATGAGAGTTTCGGACATCATTGGCACTTATCAAACTAGTTTGATAAGTGCCAACACACAAAACTTTCAGCCTTGATAAGTGCCAATGCACAAAACTCTTGGTCCTTGAGTCACTCTATTACTTCTGCTATATATTAATATATATATATATATAAAACCTTCTTTTTAGTTGGCATGTAAATAATAATTGACAAGCTTGTGTGCTATAAACATCCTGTTAAATCAAATCAACTCCCAGTTGATTTGATTCCCAGTTGGAACCACTTCATTTTATTTCCACAACTTATGTCCTTGACAAAGGCACAAACATTACAATATACATTTCTATTTCCTCAAAATTCCTGGTCTCATTATTTATGGCAGAAACTAATATTAATGCCACAATTAAATTATTGTTTCAACTCCTGGGAATGTTATCCTCATTGATAGAGTAGTGGAACTGAAGAAATGGTAGAGATTTAGAGTATTCAGAACAAGCCTTGTACTTTCACCATTTTTTTCATCATTGATACAATAAGTACCAACTAAGTACTGGGATTCATTCAATGACTAAACCGCCCCTTATAATGTGTCGCCTTGTGCCTATGTCAGTGATCTATTATTATTATAAGCGAGCTAACATTTAAGGTGGTGAGCTGGCAGAATCGTTAGCACACTGGCCAAAATGCTTAGCATTTCATTCATCTTTACATTCTGAATCCAAATTCTACAGAGATCAACTTTGCTTTTTATCCTTTCAGGATTGCTAAATTAAGTACCAGTCAAGCACTGGGGTCGATGCAATCAACTAGAGCCCCTACCCACAAATTTCAGCCCTTGTGCTGATAGTAGAAAGGATTATTGTTAAGATAGTAAAACTGACAATGTTAGCACATCAAACAAAATGCTTAGCATTTCTTCAGGCCCTTTATTGGCAAACTGCCAAAGGCCACAATCACTTGAAGCAATTTGGTGATTTGATGTGTTTGAGTCCATTTGTTACATTGTTTGTTTTTCCATAACATGGCTTGGATAGAAATTGATTTTGAAGCAGGATTTTAGTCAGATGCCCTTTTTATTACCAATTCTCACCTGTTTGTTTGTTTGTTTTTTTAAAGAAGGGATTTTTTTTTTATTTCACAGGTCTTCAAAAGCAAAGAACAACCAGTAACAGTGTCAACAAGGAGTGTAAACATCATCAATGCACCTACATGTACATAGACGGAGACATACACACACACAAGGTTTCCTACAGTTTCCATCTATCAAATTCACTCAGAAGGCATTATTCAACACAAATCTATCCAACATAAAAAGCAATACTTACTGCAAGATGGAAAAGAAGTCGACAATGCCAATAGGGAGCTTGCTGTGACACCTCAATTGCCTTTTTCAAAATAGGTTTAGCACGGTCTACTTGCTGCTATAAAAGATCAATAAAAACTCGTGTAAGACAAGATTATGGATCACAAAAGAAAAAAAAGATTTCATATATCTAACATAGTTTAACGAATAAGGTAAACTCAAATATTTCCTCAAAAGGATTTTTTATGACCAAAGTTCCTAGCTGAGTTGTTTTAACAAAATTTTCAATTTAGTCTATTCATCTGTCGCTTATAATTTTCAATCATTTAGATACAGAGTGCAACAAACAAACTTCCCACATTTTATAGGTTGACCAATGTTTCAACAAATATGCATGGTGTGCACCAATCCAAATCATGGTACCTGGAAAAAAAAACTGTAAAACATTTGCTACATGAAGGCACCATTACCACCTGACAAACTTCACTCATAACACACCAATGGCCATGTAAAATATGAGAGATTTATCCCCTCACACTCTCACACACTTCAAATCACAAATAGTCCACTCAACCTGGTTAAAAACAGAACCATAAAATGTAGTTTTAAAAACAAAGGCAGAAGTGAGTGCTCACAACATCATTAGTAAACTTACAAACATGACATGGGACACAAGTCCTCAGACCCAACATTCAACTAGTTTAGTTCCTTATCACCACCAACCCAACATGGGTAAGATCTAACTATGCTAAGAAACTAGGTCCAGCCCTCCATGTCTCCTGATCACAGGCTGTTTTAGAATACCAAATATTAACAGACTGTGCATTCTAACAGATGTAACCGCACCAGCCAACAGCCTCTGTATTCTTGCAGACACAGCCACACTAGCTAATGGATCAACAACCAGTATGAAGGAAGGTCAGCACCAATAGCAAATTGATGGATGTTACTCTGTTTTATCAAAATCCAATTCAGAGCCACAAAGAAATGTGTTCAACATCAACTGAACAAAAGTTAACAACTTTTTTCTTTTTAAACTTTTAGTAATCAAATGAAAATGCATGGTCTTGTGGTCAGGATGTTGCACTCACAATCACAAGGTTATGGTTTTGATTCTCAGAGCAGGTAGTGCATTGTGTGCTTGAGCAAAACATTTCATTTCACATTGCTCCAGTTCACCCAGCTATAAATGAGTTCCAGCAACAGCTGAGAAGTTAACCCTGCAATGAACCAGTGTCCTGTTCAAGGGGAAGTATTGAAATCTCAGTCACTTATACACCGGGCAAACTGGGAAACCTGAATCAGAATGAAAGGCAATGTCGATGTGCCTTCACAGGGCCTCCAAGATTGTTGGGAGGGAGTCTGGGTATCTTCAGACCAAACATCTGGCCTAAATACTTGCAAAAAGAATAAGGTCCACCAACGGTACCCAAGGTATGAAGTGGTAGTTTTGAAGTGAGTAACAGACAGAAGTAAACCCAATAAAATGACCAAGTCCTTGCTGTAAGAAATAGTAGCACTGTAAACCTGATGAGTGTTCAGTTCAGTTCCTCTTGTAAGTATAGTTCTGTCAAACTAACTAACTTTAAACATATTATATATAAAACAGAGAATTTTCAGTGGCACCTGTACAACCAAATGGTTTCTGGGTTTCACAATTATGAATTAGTCTCCAGGGGAGGAAGATTAGTGCCTCTAGCCTTTCCAGGGCTTCTAAGCCAACAGACAACTGGTTCGTCATCATCATCATTTAAGGTTCTCCTTCCATGCTGGCATGGGCTGGATGGTTTGACAGGAGCTGGCCAGAAGACTACACCAGGCTACTGTGTCTGTTTTGGCATGGTTTTTACAGCTGGATACCCTTCCAAATGTCAACCACTTCATAATGTGGACTGGATGCTTTTTACAGGGCACCAGCAAAGTTACCAAGTAACTTGCAAGACAAGGAATTTTGGATATCATTCATAAAATGTAAATGACAATACAGAGATCTTTGATAACTTTTACAATGCAGCACACAATTATAATTTCAATATAATTTAATATTTAATCTCTTGCATTACAAACCATTAATTTATGAAATCAAACAATTACAACAACTGCAGTGTGCCCTGATTGTCTTAAGTCTACCAAGCTATAATAAAACAGTTGCCACTTAACAGTAAACCCAAGTAAACCCATCTTTAACCATTTATCTTCAAATGTACACATCTAACAGAAATATTTAAAATGGAAATTCAAGTGAAAAAGAAATTACAAGAAAGATGGAGGGAATGTTGTCAGAACTGAGGACTGAAAAAGAAATTTTAAAAAATATAAAAACAAGAAGCACCTACCTGCTTTTCATAAATCTGTGCCAAAACACTAGCTGCTTCAAACCGTACATCATCTGCAGCAGCCATCTTTGTAACATTAAGGACAATATATTGACAAGTATAAAACATTGATATTTATTATATGAAGCAATGCCTAAGTGAAGATAGCACTCATTACATGATTGAGAGTATGTGATGTAAGTGTACACATATATATCCACAACTACAAACAAACCAGGCATGAGTCAAGAGTAAATACTCAAGGTAGACACTAAGAAAATTGTCAACACAAAACTTCATCACTATAATGTATAAAATTAGTTTAACAAAAACATTTGCATATGTGTGTATACATACATGATGGATGTCTACTTGTTAGATGAGCATGACCACTGCTGACAGGTCAGCGTCAGCTGTGCACAAGCAATGGTTTTAAGTTGAGTGCAGCTTGCACAATACCAAAATGACTCTCACTAGCAATACCAAGAAGTGCCCAGAGACAAGCAAAGAGCAAGATATCAAACTCAGTAGAGCAACAGGTTTTATATATGAGTTAGTCAACTCCTAGATGGATGCCTTAGCAAAGATCAAGGATCCTTCACTCCAAGTGAGTTTAATGTGCCCTCGAACACCAACCCAACTATTTCTACAGCCTGCTGCTCATGTGTTAGCTAACCCACAGCTGGGACCCTGAAGGTGTTACCACTCAAGGACAGAATAGACCTGGAAACAATAGTGGCTAAGGGGTGGTTTCACACTCCTCAAAACCTTGGAACTCCTGAAACGGAGGACCCCACTACCGGATGTTGTTTAAAGTCATACCCAGGACATACATACATATATGTGTGTATGTATAAGCGTATATACGTCTTTGTGTATATATAAAAATATATACGTTCGTGTGTGTGTGTGTGGTGATAGTAACACTCCAAGGAAAGCTAGCAGGCTGAAAATACTATCACCACTATTCTTATAAATGTATAATAAATATGTACTCTACAAGAAGTATTCACTAATCCTTTAGTTTAATGTTAAATTGCAATTGCTCTTCTTATAACTTGATATAAAAGTGTGTTTGTACCTTTTATCTTTTACTTGTTTCAGTCATTGGACTGCAGCCATGCTGGGGCAATGCCTTGAAGGGTTTAGTTGAACAAATTAACACCAATAGTTATTTCTCAAGTCTGGTACTTATTGTAATAGTCTCTTTTACTAAACTGCAATGTTATGGGGACATAAATAAACCAACACCAATAATCAAGTGAGGGGGCACACAAACACACACACACACACACACAAGCTTCTTTCAGTTTCTGTCAGCCAAATCCACTAACAAGGCTTTGGTCAGCCCAGAGCTATAGAAGAAAACACTTGCCCAAAGTACCATGCAGTGAGACTGAACATAAACCATGAAATCAAGAAGCAGACGTCTTAACCACATCAGCCAAATATTTAAAATAACAAAAGCCATTCATGGTACCCACATTAAGATGAGTGAAGGGGAAAAGAGGTTAAAAGCACTTTTTCTTCATTTTTAAGAAAACAAATAACTTATAGAATAGAATGATTAAAATAGTTCAACTGAGATCACAGATTTATGAAAAGATTATCAAGGGAAACTAGACTAAGTTTAATGATTAAGTGGTTTGGTCACTCGCTCCTTTTGACAGCAGGTGATTATGTAATATTTCTGCAAATAAAAGCATGTGAAAATGTTTTTTGTATCTTAGCATACTTAAGAAAAATAGTTTTTAATTTTGTACAAGAAGGTGTGAAGAGGATGAGTATTTGTGGTGTTGGATTATTAAATAATACTTTGCCAAAATACAATATATTATACTCTTATACAAGGACAATAATCACCTTATCATCATCATTAACATCCATAATCTATGCTGGCATGGGATGGATGATTTGACAGAATCAGACATCCGAGGATTGTATTGTGCTCCATTGTCTACTTTGGAATGGTTTCTACAGCTGAATGCCTTTTCTAATACCAAACACTTTACAATATGTACTGGATGCTTTTTCCATGCCATCTGCACTGACAAGGTTGCCATGCAGTTTGCAAGACTATGAACCCCAAGTGAAGCAGCTTTATGTTAGAAGATGAAGAAAGGGACCAGCGCAGAACAGATTATGAAGGGACTAGCGCAGAAAAAGATTTATGAAGGGACCAGTGCAGAACAGATTTCTCACTGTAAAAGAGCTACATGATAACTCACATTCCAAAAGAGAGGGTAGGGGGAGATTGGGGTGGGGCTGGGTGAGGGGCACCTGCTCAAATCTATAAACATAAAGATCCACCTTAATCTATGGATAAAACGGAACTAAAATAAAATCCAGATATTGCATAAAATTACTAAAAAGTTAGACCTCTATGGATACCAATGATATGTAAATAGCTGTGCATTAGATATAATTGTGATATTTTTGTAACTCTGAACTAAGAGAGGAATCTTTCTTGGACACTTGTATCACAATAAAATTTAGCTATCATAGAGAATCTATGTATGCTAGGTGAACGCAAGTACACAGTCTAAAAACAATAAAATGCACAAAATAAACATCTAAACCCAAACTAGATGTATATTATCTTTAAATCACCACTATTATGGAAAAACAAAATAAAAAATAACTGCTACTATTTAGTAAGTTCAAGAGACCAATGGGAATAATCTCCCCTTGATGAGGTTATTTACTTGAATTTTAGCTTGAAGCTGCTATGGAAAGTAGAAAGCTGCAGAATATTCAAAGTAAAACAATGTGCAAAATGCTTTTCTCAAAAGGTATTATCAACACACATGAAACATTCCCAACTGGGAATTATAAACCTGAATGCAGATTCAGATGACTGAAAACTCCCTAAACAATTTACAATGTCTCTCTCCTCACCACTACATTTGAAATATAATTATAAAATCTAGTTAACATGTACCTTTTGTCACAAAAATAAAGATTAAAATTACAAGTACATATAAATAAATATATAGTTTTCATATAATCTCTCTCTCTCTCTCTCTCTCTCTCTCTCTCTCTCTCTCTCTGTACTATGCCCATAGGTATCTAATTATACAATTACCTGAGCGTTCACCCTGATACATTATCTCCACCATCATTTCTCTCTTTCTTGCTAGGGTAGCTATGTACCTCCTCTACAGCAAGACACCTGAGAACAGGGTGTCCAAGTTAAATCTTTTGATATCAACCCACCTGAAACTGCATCAGGTACTATGATACAAACTTCAAGTTTTAAAATGCTCTAAATAAAAATCTTCCATCAAAATTTCTTGTTAATTTAGATTCCAAACTCCAACTTAATAATGACATCATTATTTAACTAAATTCTTCATTATTTTCAAAATTAATCAAATCAAAGGCAATGTATTTCAACAGAAATATCTTTCAGTCATTGAGTATGGCCATGCTGGAGAACGACCATGAAGGGTTTAGTCAAACAAGATAAAATGACCCCAGTACTTAGTGTGATATTTATTCTATCAAATCCTTTTGCTTAACTGCTACGTTACAGGGATGTAAACAAACCAACCCTGGTTGTCAAGAAATGTGGAGGAGACAAAGACACACACACACACTTTATTTTTATATATATATATATATATATATATATATGTCCATAAAGTTTCTTTACAACTTCAAAAATTTATTACAAAGGCAATTGATTGGATATGTGTAATAGATTTGTTCTATGTACTCAGTGGTTATCAAAAGTTTTAACCACATTGCATTTGTGTTTTTCAGGTACTCTGTTGGTGGAAAAGGGTTCTGTTAAATGAAACCCTTAAAAAATGGCTACTCTTCAAGAAAAGACACAATGTGTATGATGGTTTATTGAAACAAAATCAGACATGCAGACCCAGCAAAACTACAGGATTAAGTATCCATAAAGTCATGCATGGCACAAGAAATTTATGGAAACAAAAACAGTATTGGATAAAGGGAAGAGTGGACAACCAAAATTATCTGAGGAAAATATCTCCTATAAAGTCCATACGTACTGTTGCCAGACAGTCACAGATACCGTGTTCAACAGTGTACAAAGTCTTACACAGTAACTTGAAATTGTATGTTTACCAGGTGCAATTCATACAAGCACTCAAACCAAATGATAAACCAAAACAAAAAGAGTTTGCAGTTAACATGCTGGAACAAATTTCTGAGGATGCAGCATTCCTCACCTGAGAGCGTTTTAAGTGATGAGGCAACCTTTCATGTTTCAGGGAAACTGAACACATAATGTGAGGATTTGGGGATCAAAACACCCTCACATGACAAGACAACTTCACCAATATAGTCCAAAGGTGAATGTCTGATGTGGAATGATGAACAATCAAATCATTGTTACATTTTTCTTCATGGAGGGATCAATTTCTCCAAATGTTTACCATGATCTTTAGACAGAATATGTGGCACCACAACTGGATGATCATCAACCAAACATCATTTTCCAGCAGGATGGTGCACCACCACATTGGGGACTGCATGTTCGTGGGTTCCTAAATCAAACATTACCAGATATGGTGGAGTGGAAGGGATGGCCCAATTCCCTGGCCACCTTGTTCCCCAGATATCACTACCCTGGACTTTTTTTCTATGGGGTTTGTTAAACACATTGTGTATCGAACAAAGATATGGGAGCAAATGGTCACTGATATGAAGCAAATGGTCACTGATGCTATTGCCACCATTGATAAGGCTATGCTACAGCAAACATGGCAAGAAATTGCTTATCAACTTGCTGTGCTTTGTGCAATTAATGGTGCCCATCTAGATGTTTTAAATGAGGCAAAATAACTTCAATATTTACTCCTTTTCTAATAATTTCCACAGATTTATCTATATGTTTGCTTTTGTAATAAATTTTTGAAATTGTAGAGACTTTATGGACACCCAATATATATTTTGTTCTTTTACTGGTTTTAGTCATTTGACTGAGGCCATGCTGGTGCACTGCCTTGACAGGTTTTAGTTGAACAAATCGAGCCTAGGACTTAGCTTTCAAGTCCAGTACTTGTTCTATCAGTCTCTTTTGCCAAGGTGCTAAGTTACAGGGATATAAACACACCAACACCAGTTGTCAAGCAGTGATGGGGGAGTGAACAAAGAGGGACACAAAGAGACACACACAAACACAGACACACACATTATATATATATATATATATATATACACACACACACACACACAGTCCCACTGCATGGCACCTTAAGCAAGTATCTTCTACTATAGCCTTGGGACAACCACAGCCTTGTGTGGATTTGGTAGACGGAAACTAAAAGCAGTGTGTGTGTGTGTGTGTGTGTGTGTGTGTGTATATATATATATATATATATATATATATATATATATATATATATATATATATACATACTCAATGTTTTTGTTTCCGTAAATTTCTTGTGCCATGCATGGCTTTATGGATACTTAATCCTGTAGTTTTGCTGGGTCTGCATGTCTGATTTTGTTTCAATAAACCATCATACACATTGTGTCTTTTCTTGAAGAGTAGCCAATCACTGCTTGATGACAACTGCTGTTGGTATGTTTACACCCCTGTAATGTAGCAGTTTGGCAAAAGAGACTAATAGAATAAGTACCAAGCTTTAAAAAAAAAGTCCTGGGGTCAATTTGTTCAACTAAGACCCCTCAAGGTGGTGCTCTAGCATGACCGTAGTCAAATGACTAAAACAAGTAAAAGAAGAAAAAAGAATAGAATAGGCATGGTTGTGTAGTTGTCTTCTTCACATTTCTATCTCTTTTACTTGTTTCAGTCATGAGACTGTGGCCATGCTGGAGCACCACCTTGAAAATTTTTTTTACCAAATAAATTAATCCCAGTACTTTTTTATGCCTGGTACTTATTCTATTGATCTCTTTCGCCAAACTGCTAGCTTATGAGGACGTAAACACACCAACACCAGTTGATAAACACAGACACAAAGACAGACAGATACAGACACACACACACACATATACGACAAGCTTCTTTCAGTTTCCATCTACCAAATCCACTCACAAGACTTTGATTGACTCAAGTGTATAGTAAAAGACACTTGCCCAAGCTGCCACACAGTGGGACAGAACCCAGAACCACATGATTGGGAAGCAAGCTTCTTACCTCATAGCCACACCTGTGCACTGATTAAAAATAAAATTACTATTCATATAAACAATGCCGTTATTATAACAACCTTCTGCAAACACATGCTCAGCCATTGAGCTGTTCATTGTTTGAAGGGTAAGGAGAAATACTGCCTTGCTTGGAGACAGGTGAAGGTCAGTTCATAGAAAAATAATCCAGCCAAAGAAAAATCAGCCTCTACAAGTTCTCATACATGCAATCTTAGAAAAGTAAACATTAAATTGATGACAAATATGATGATGATGGTGGCAGTTGTGATGATGGTGATAATAAAGACAATAGTGGTGATTCTGGTGATGATGATGAGTCTAATTCACTAACTTGAATATTGTAATTTCTAGTACTCTTTAAAAGTGGTTCTAACTATTTTAAGTAAACAAAATACTACAGACTAGAAGAGTTATAATGGGTTTCTGGGAAGGTATGTAAAAGCATCAGTTAAAATTCATTGCTGTACTTAGTTATAACCCTTATGTTCTCAAGTTTACATCCCACTAGGTCAAACATCCGTCATCCTTCCGGGGTCAATAAAAGAAAATACCAGTCAAATACTGGGGTTAAAAAATAATCATTTATATCTCCCCAGTAAATTTAAATCTTTATGTCTGTGTTTTATAACAGAGAATCACTACCAAGACACAGATGGATATACGAAATATTATTAGGTTGGGAAGAAATTTTATTTTATAGATGTTTTTGATCTAGTTTGGATTCTTTGCCATCAAATTTGATTGCAAAGAATTCAAATGTGATGGCAAAGAATCTCAACTAGATCGAAAACATCTATATTTATATTCTAAGATTCAAATAAATCATTTTAAAACATCCAGTTGTAACATTTGTAATAATCATCATCATCATTTAACATCCACTTTTCTCCATGCTTGCATGGGTCAGATAAAATCTAGTGATGAAGATTTCTTGTTTCCAAGTGAAGTAATATTCCCCCATGACTAGAGATGTTCTTACAGAATACTGGAAATGAATGATATTGCTTGTATGACAGTAACACTCATTTATACCCATCACATGATGTCAGTACAACAAAACCACACACACAAACACAAATGACAGGCTTCTTTCAGTTTCTGACAATCAAGTCTATTCACAAGGCTTTGGTTGGCCAGGACTATTGAAGACACTTGATGGCACATAAAGCACTTTTTATTTTTTTAAAAAGTCTCAAAAATATCACTCTGGGTTCCACATGAAGTTGGGTCTATAATACAGGGTTTTAATGCTGTAAAAAGTTTTCTTCCTGAATATACACTGAAACTGGAGTACATCTAATATGCACATGTGTTGTTTATGCCATCAAAAACAGTATTCAACTGTACAGCCTGTACCTGTGCCTAATAAAGCATAATCATCATCATCATCATCGTTTAACGTCTGCTTTCCATGCTAGCATGGGTTGGACGATTTGACTGAGGACGGGTGAAACCGGATGGCAACACCAGGCTCCAGTCTGATTTGGCAGAGTTTCTACAGCTGGATGCCCTTCCTAACGCCAACCACTAAGAGAGTGTAGTGGGTGCTTTTACGTGTCACCCGCACGAAAACGGCCACGCTCGAAATTGGTGTCTTTTATGTGCCACCCGCACAAGCCAGTCCAGGGGCACTGGCAACGATCTCGCTCGAAAATCCTACAGGAGCCAGTCAGGCGGTACTGGCAACGGCCACGCTCAAAATGGTGCATCTCATGTGCCACCCGCACAAGAACCAGTCCAGGGGCACTGGCAACGATCTTACTTGGCTTGCCGGGTCTTCTCACGCACAGCACATTTCCAAAGGTCTCGGTCAGTAGTCATCGCCTCGGTGAGGCCCAATGTACGAAGGTCTTGCCTCACCACCTCAGCCCAGGTCTTCCTGGGCCTACCTCTTCCACGGGTTCCCTCAACTGTTAGGGTGTGGCACTTTTTCACGCAGCTATCCTCCTCCATTCTCACCACATGTCCATACCAGCGCAATCGTCTCTCTTGCACGCCACAACTGATGCTTCTAATGTTCAGCTTTTCTCTCAAGATACTTACACTCTGACGGGTATTCACATTGACATTACACATCCAACGGAGCATACTGGCTTCATTCTTTGCGAGCTTACGTATGTCCTCAGCAGTTACAGCCCATGTTTCACTGCCATGTAGCATGGTTGTTCGTACGCATGCGTCATACAGTCTGCCTTTTACTCTGAGTGAGAGTCCCTTTGTCGCCAGCAGGGGTAAGAGCTCTCTAAACTTTGCCCAGGCTATTCTTATTCTTGCAGCTACACTTTCAGCGCACCCACCCCCACTACTAACTTGGTCGCCCAGATAGCGGAAGCTATCGACTACCTCTAGTTGTTCACCCTGGAATGAGATAGAAGTTGTTTCCTGTTTGTTTGCAGTCTTTATTGCACCTGAACATCTGCCACAAACAAAAACTAACTTGCTAGTTAACTTGCCTTTGATGTTGCTGCACCTCTTATGTGTCCATAGCTTGCACCGGGTACATCTTATAGAGTTACTACCTACTCCTTTTCTACATACTGAGCAGGGCCATCTACCTGAAGGGGTTTGTGTTTTATCTACCTTCCTACTTATTAGGATTTTGGTTTTAGCTAGGTTGACTCTAAGGCCCTTCAATTCTAGACCTTGCTTCCACACCTGAAACTTCTCCTCTAGTTCTGATAGTGACTCCGCAATTAGGGCAAGGTCATCAGCATAGAGGAGCTCCCAGGGGCAACCTGTCTTGAACTCCTCTGTGATTGCCTGGAGGACTATGGTAAATAAGAGGGGGCTGAGGACGGAACCTTGGTGGACCCCTACCTCTACCCGGAATTCATTGCTGTACTCATTTCCAACCCTCACCTTACTGGCAGCATCTCTGTACATGGCTCGCACAGCTCTCACTAACCATTCTTCTATCCCAAGTTTCCTCATTGACCACCAGATAAGGGATCGGGGGACCCTGTCAAAGGCTTTCTCCATGTCAACGAAAGCCAGGTACAGAGGTTTATCCTTAGCTAGGTATTTCTCCTGCAACTGTCTCACTAGAAATAAGGCATCAGTAGTGCTTTTACCTGGCACGAACCCAAACTGCATCTCATCTAAATTATAATGTTTATTAAAAATTCAGGTCCTTTTCAGCATAACAGGAATCATGTAAGTCTTGATAACAAATGATTTCAAAGAACAACCAGACACAACAATGACAAAATAAGTCTGGTATTTCACAGATATTCAGATATTCCAGGGTTTTCTAAATCAGGGTAAGACTATAACTACACCTGCAGTAATAGCTAGCTGGTAACTACATAAACTCATAAGATATCACTTGCAGATATCCAGACTGCTTATTAATGGAAGGTAGGGTAAGAATAGAAAGGTAATAATTTCAACTATAAATGAGGAGGCAAAGGTAACTTTTTCTTTAAACATTTTAATTGCTACTGTTTGACTAGAAGGATAAACTAGCAGCAGAAACCATCTAAGCTCTCTCTACCCTACAACAATGACTGTTTCATAGAAACATCTGCCGAGTTGTTTCAGTGGATTTGGTGGGTTTTTAAGAGGAAAACAAATAGCAGAACAATAAGGATTATATATTATATAAAATAAAGTGTCTAAATGTGTGTGTGAAATATGAAGTGAGAAAAAGAGAAGGGATATGTGAAAGAAAAAAAAAATATGAAGAGGAGGAGGAAGAGAAAGGAATAAAGTAAATTCAAATGTATTTGTTACCTCATGTGGTAAATTAAATTGTAAAAAACCCAAAAAAAGATTTTTTTTTTATCTAAACACTATTTCGAATGGTATTATATTACATTTAAAAGACATTTTTCTTTGTGGACAGTTTGTATTTGTCAATTAACAGGGTGCAAACTACAAATGTAAACCTTTACAAATCCAATGTTACTATGCATATGTCGACAAAGAAGACACCTGATGACAGAGATCAAATTAAGAAATCTCTTATCTTTCACTTGTTGCAGTCATTGGACTGTGATCATACTGGGAAACTGTCAAAGCTTTTAGTCAAACAGATTGACCATAGTACTTATTTTTAAGTCAAGCATTTACTCTAATGGTCTCTTTTACAAAACCACTAAGTTATGTTGTGAGATCATAAACAAACCAACACTGGTTGTCAAGTAATGGTGGGGGACAAAAAACAAACACACACACACACACTGTATGTATGTGTGTGTACATATATATATGTATATATATATATATATATATATATATATATATATATATATATATATATAACAGGTTTCCATAGTTTCCACCAACCAAATTCACTCACAAGACATTAGTCAGTCTGGAGCTTAGTTGACACTTGTCCAAGATGCTGCACAAGTAGAACTGAATGCAAAACTACATGGTTACAAAGCGAATTTCTTAACTACACAGCTAAGCATTTATGTAAAATATTTTTAAAATTTTCATCTCTAAAAATGAGGTTAATAATTTGAATAATTACAATCACAAGGCATGTAGCCTAATGGTTAGAGTGATGGGCTTGTGATTTTAAGGTCCTGGTTTCAAAGCATAGTATACTTAAACAAGGCCCTTCATTTCACGTTGCTTCAATCTACTCAGCTGGAAAGGAGTACCAACCTAATTCACATTCAGCTCTCTCTCTCTCTCTCTCTCTCTCCCTCCACCTGTCACAGATGGAGTTGTAGAAACTATGCCAAAACAGACTGTAGAGCATGAAGTAGGTCCTCCTACTTGTTAGATCCAACTGTATTGTGCAACCTAGTATTTACTATCTATTAAATGGTGATGATGATGATTTTTAGTTGTGTCCATATACCAATATTTTCACAGGTCACTGAAGTACATAGTTAATATTGAATAGAGGACAATAAAAAAAAAAAGAGGTAGATGTAGCATGAAGGACTAACATTCTAGGCACAATGTCTCTGACTAAAAGAATCCTTGAGATATTAGAATCAACTTTGTTTTACAACACATCAACACACATTTAGCATTTAAACCAGCCATATCCAGTCCAAATATTCTATCTCTTTATCTGTTTTATGCTCAAACTGGCCCGATCTAGCCATTCACACCTACACTACAAAGTCATTCTAAAAATACACATCATTGTAATCTCAAAACTATGAGATAATGCATGATTAATGCAAAACAAATTTAAATAGATAAGTATTACATTTGACAGAGTAATCTGAAGGCTAAAGAGTTAAGATGACAATCTGTCAACAATAAATACATCTTAATATATTCTCAAGATGAGAATTTAGGAACCAGTAACAGATTCACAAGTGAAAAACTTACAAAACACCCCAATACAAAAAGTTTGTAGTACAATTTCTAAGCCACTTGGAGCAAGTGTGAGTTGCTAAAGAAGTTTGCTTCCCAATCACATTCTTTCGGGTTCAGTTCCAGTGTGTGACACCTTGGACAAGTGTCTTCAACTATAGCCTCCAAGCCAACCAAAGCATTGTGAGTGGATTTAATGGACAGAAACTGAAAGAAGTTTGTCACATGCGCGTGCATGTGTGTGTGTGTGTGTGTGTGTGTTTTGGTGTCTCCATGTCTTGACATCACATAACAGCTGTAAACAAGCATCATTGCCATACAAGCAATGTTTTTCATTTCCAAACTTCTGTGAAGTCATGTCTTGCCATGGAGAAAATTGCTTGAAAGCAGATGAGGGTTAGCAACAGGAAGGGCATCCAGCCACAGAAAATCTGCCTCAACAAATTCTGTCCAATCCATGCAAGCATGTAAAAGTAGATGCTAAAGTGATGATAAAACAATGATGAACTGGCACAGAAGGAAAAAAAAAAACATTCAGTTTGGATGGGATTTGAATGGAATAACTGAAGATTAACCCTTTTCTCACCATATTTCTGTTGAATTACACTGTGCCATTGTGTCAAATAATTTGGAAAATAATAAAGAAATTAGTAAATTAACTTTGTCACTATTAAGATAGTGTTTGGGACATAAATTAACATATTTCATTTCAATGGAAAGGTCTAGTTAAGATCATTTTAACCCTTCAGCATTCAGATTTTTTTGTCAAATATATTGCTTATTTATTCACATGGTTTTGAATTAATCACACATTGTCTTGTAGCTTCAAGATTTCAATGGTATGCATGTATATTCTTAGAATGGTATTGTATGGAAGGCGTGAGAGGTTGGATCTGATTAGTTTTAACATAAAACAAGTATAATATTCAGGTCGGATATGGCCAGATTAAATGCTGAAGGGTTCAACCCTTTAGTATTTAAACCGGCCATATCTGGCCCAGATATTCTGCATGTTTTATATTCAAACTGGCGATATCTAGCCTCTCACACCTTACCTACAATGACATTCTAAAAATAAACAATCACATCATTGAAACCTCAAAGCTATAAGATAATGCATGATTAATTAAAAACAATTTGAGTGAAAAAGTATTACATTTAACAGAGTAATCTGAACACTAAAGGGTTAAACAAAAAGTTTGTATCATAGTGCTAGGGGCAGTTTCAGGTAGGTTGGTATAAAAAAAGGATTAATTAAGGTGGAGAATAGCCATACAGATTGCCAACTGCCTTATTGTGGACCCAGTTTTTGTAGCATTCAGCAAGTTAGGCAAATATTCCAGGCAACAGCAATAGTTGTTCACTATAAATGTCCCGTTCTTCTTATCAGCCATGTAAACTAGTTGAAGTTAGTAAGTCAATACTACAGTTCAATTGACAATTATCACTCAATGATTAGTTAAGATAATGAAGCCGTTTGTTGGTCATCTCAGTTTAAAAAGATGCACTTAATCCCCTTAACCCCAACCCCACCATACAATCAGGAAATAACAGGGCTAAATCGTTTTTGACATACTTCTATTTGAGCAGAACCCAAAGCACAAGTCCTTACTTCATTTCAGATCACAACAATATACAACAGTCATTTATCATATAAATCATCATCATTTAATGTCCACCTCTTGCATGGATCAGACAGTTTACCAAAGATTTTCTACAGCGTGATGCCCTTCCTATCACCAGCCAATACTTGGTTCCAAGCCTGTTCAATAGTTCCCTTTGTCTTAACATGCTTCCACAGAACACTGATGATAAATGACATTCATTTACAACCATTATGCAATGTCAAGGAGCTACAAACATACACACAATTACTCTCCTCGTCAACTCAGGAAACGTTTACACCTAATTGTGCATGTGCATGTGTGTGTGTGCGTGGTAGCTGCTAACTCAGACAATTGGGACGATTGCTGACATCTTATTTCTATTATTTCTACAGCGTGATGCCCTTCCTGTCACCAGCCAATAATTGATTCCAAGCCTGTTTGGTCTTTTTTTTTTTTCTCCATGACCTTGAGACCTACAATGGTTTTTAAAGCCACAAGTGACAAGCAGTTTTCATTTTCAAATGTGGCATTCATATTCATAAGTTACAACTGGGTTCTGAAATTGAATGTCTTTTCTATGCATACAGATATCCTAGATTACATCCAGAAAAAGGGCCTCCTGACTGACTGGTATAGACTCACTAATAGACAGGTTCCAGCCTCTACAGGCATGGTGTCTCCTCTCTCCACCTTTTTTACTGCTGGCTGGCTTCATGCCACAACTGATCAGGCACTACTGTACCCTACTCATCCTCATCTGCCTCCCATTGCCCTTGTTATAGCCAACTCCTCCCCCTCCTCAGACCTTGCACTAATCAGTATGCCCAGTCTGTCCTCTCCATAACATCATCCCTCTGGAATTCCCTTTTTACTCATATCTTTCCCTGCAAGTGTCGACTTACAAAGGTTCAAGAAAATAACGACATCAATCTCGCTTGTTCTGGTGGACCTGCAAAATCCAAGGACACTACCGCTTCCCTCCAGACCTCAAGAGGTGTAAAACAAAAATTCTTAACTGCCAGTGCAGGTGCCCATTTAAAATACATCCAGTCCATATTGTAATGTGATTGGCATTTGGAAGGGCATCCAGCTGCAAAAACCATGCCAAAACTGACCTCATTTGTGTGCTGATGCCACATAAAAATCACTCAGTCCACTCTGTGAAGTGGTTGGTGTTAGGAAAGGCATCCAACCATAAAAAAAAAACATACCAAAACAGACACAGAAGTATGGTGCAGGCTTCTGCCTGGCCAGCTCCTGTCAAATCATCCAACCCATGCCAGCACAGAAGGAGGACATTAAATGATGATGATTTCATGAAAAGTTACGAGATTATACCATTGTAACTCTCACGCCACTAAACTAAAATGCCCAATAATTAGAGACCTTAATATAATGCTTGACTATGAAACTTTTTTCTTCCTTTTGGAAGACAATTTTCAGAAAACTGAAAAATAATAGCCTAACATTCCAGTATATATTTGTCATAACACTATATAAGTAAAGTGGAAAATGAAAATTATAGAGTAATTATAGAGGGGAGAGGTATTAAAGAGGGTTAATTTTATATCTTCAGTGTTGAGTGACAACTTTAAAATTTCTATAACAAAGTTTGGCCATAGTTCTTACTTCTTCAAAGGAAAAAAAAATACAAAATTCAACATAACAGTCAAACAAAAAGGGGTCAAAGAATGTATACAAGAAAGACAGCAAGGAGATAATTGAACAACTTTTCATTAAATATTATTAAATTTTAAATTATATGTAGATAATGAAATATTTCTAGGTTTCCTTTTGTAACTGACACACACACACATTTAGCCTGATGGAATAACTGAAGATTAACTCCTTTGTTAACATATTTCTGTTGCACTAAGAATAATAACAATCACTGAATGCATAGAAAAAATAGGAAACTGAGAACTTCAAACACAATAATATATAATGAGCACAGGCATGGCTATGTGGTAAGAAACTTGCTTCCCAACCACATGGTTCCAGGTTTAGTCTCACTGCATTGCGCCTTGGGCAAGTGTCTTCTATAGCCTCAGGTCAACCAAAGCCTTATGAGTGGATTTGGTAGACAGAAGCTGAAAGCCTGTCATGTGTGTGTGTGTGTGTTCATGCCTGCGTTTGTTTCCTACCATCACTTGACAACCAGTTGACAACAAGGCGATGAGCTGGCAGAAACGTTAGCACGCCGGGCAAAATGCTTGGCGGTATTTCGAGTGTCTTTATGTTCTGAGTTCAAATTCCGCCCAAGTCGACTTTGCCTTTCATTCTTTCTAAGTCGATAAATTAAGTACCAGTTACGCACTGGGGTCGGTGTAATTGACTTGATCCTTTTGTCTGTTCTTATTTGTCCCCTCTGTGTTTAGCCCCTTGTGGGCAATAAAGAAATGCCACTTGACAACCAGTTTTACTGTGTTTATGTCCCCCTAACTTAACGGTTCGGCAAAAGGAACTGATAGAATAAGTACTAGGCTTTAAAAAAAAAAAAAAATTAGTCCTGGGGTCAATTTGTTCAATTAAAACCCTTCAAGGCCATGCCTCAGCACAGCTGCAGTCAAATGACTGAAACAAGTAAAAGATAAAAGATATAGGTGGTGAGGAGGGGAATGATACCAATATGAAGGAGGCTGTAGTTTTGAAATTCTTCCTAAAAACAAGCTTGTAGACTTAATGAGGAGAGACATTCATGCTTTTCTTAAGGATATTAGCAATATAAAGAAGGTGAAACAATTACAATACAGAATTACCACCCATGCTAGCATGGAAGACGGACAGTAAAGGATGACCTCGATGATGAATTAAAACTGGGTTATGGATTTGCTACAACTTTACCTTAACTTTCCAGTATTATTAACATAACAAGAGTGTTGCCCATCAAATGACAGGTAACTTTGGAAGTATATTTTGTATATTTGCAATAAAAGTATGCTGTTATTTTTCTTAATTTTATCAACATAATCCAGTCTACTTAATAAAACACCTATTTCTGCAAAATTTCATTAAAAAATTTGTACTTTTCAGGAAGTTATGACACTCATCCCGCACCTCTTATGCTAACTCTGTATCTCTTTTTACTCCCTCTTTCTCCTCCTCTCTCATGTAAAGCCAGACTGGAGGAATCAACGAACATTTATATCAGCCATGATTATGTCTTTGTTGAAAGAGGGCAGCATTTACCCTTTTGTTACCATATTGGACACAAAACTCGGCTTGCAAAGACCTGTTGGGGCAAGCAAAAGCAAACTCGTCATGGCACCTGTGCCCAGTATCGCATTCCTGGCACTTGTGCCAGATGGCACATGTAAAGACATTCGAGCAAGATCGCTGCCAGTGCCGCCAAACTGGCTCCTGTGCAGGTAGCACGTAAAATACACCATTTTGAGCGTGGCCGTTGCCAGTACCGCCTGACTGGCCTTCGTGCCGGTGGCACGCAAAAGCACCCACTACACTCTCGGAGTGGTTGGCGTTAGGAAGGGCATCCAGCTGTAGAAACTCTGCCAAATCAGATTGGAGCCTTGATGTAGCCATCTGGTTTCACCAGTCCTCAGTCAAATCGTCCAACCCATGCTAGCATGGAAAGCGGACGTTAAACGACGATGATGATGATTTTAGTTAATTCTGAAAATAATGAAGAATTTAAAACAACTTTGCTGGTCATTGGAACACATAAGCATAAATTTTGATGGCAAGTTTTAGCTTAGATTGTTTTAAAACGGAATTCATATCAAAGAACTAGGTGCAGTAGTCACAGATATGGTTGGTTTCAGAAGGGTTAACGTGATGCCAAAATAAGATTTTATTCAAGAAATCAGAAAAGAGGTAAAGTATATTAGTGATCACCCACTGGAAACAGTAACTTAAATTAAAATAGTATCTAAGAACAATTTTTGAGGTAATGTTCAGAAAATACCTGACAACCACTATATGCACCACTACAAGAGTTAGTCCTTACAAACACCGAGAGAGTATTACATTCTGAGTTCAAATGCTGCCGTGGCGAACTTTGATTTTTATCCTTTCAGAGTCAATAAAATAAAGTAAGTACCAGTCAAGTACTAGAGTTAAAGCAACTGACCTGGTCTCTCTCCTCAAAACTGCTGTCCAACACACAAATGATTCTGCCAACTCACAACCTTAATAATTATTATTATGACTTCTTCTATTGGCCAAGAAGGCCCAAAATGCTGAAAGGTGGTGGGGAGGGTTAACATCAAGCAAAAAGAGGTCAACAAAACTACAAATATAACTACATTATCAATAAATTACCCAGTAGCAGGGAAAAACCACCTAGGGTAATTCAGGAGAACTCACAAACTCACAAAAGTCCAAATTATTCTGCTTTATCGAAGGCTTCAAAAAGGGACTTCCTACACTTTCTTTCTTCCTACTTAGAAAAACAAAATCCCTTGTTGCTATAGTAAACAGTATCATCAAAGTTTAACGTTTATTTTCCATGCTGGCATGGGTTTGATGGTTTGACAGGAGCTGAGCAGCCAGAGAGCTGGCCAGGCTCTAATTGTTTGTTTTAGCAAGGCTTCTATGGTTGGATACCCATCCTTAATGCTAACCACTTTACAAAGTATGCTTGGTGCTTTGTACATGTCACTGGCACAGGTGCGTTTACATGGCACTAGCACAAGTTCATTTTATATGTCACTAACACAAGTGCATTTTGCATGGTACCAGTACAAGTGCATTTTACATGGCACTGGTACAAGTACATTTTACATAGCACCAGCACAAGTGCATTCTATGTGGCACCAGCTTGAATGCATTTTACTATATATATATATTAGAGAGAGAGAGTTAGGGAAATATTGATCTAAAACAGCTATCTGATGACGACGGAAGACAACTGGGAGAAGTTAAATATGGTTAATGTTCAGGTTGAACCTATGATGATCAGCCACTTTGAGGAAAAAACAAAAATATGGAGTTCCAACAAGTTCAAAATTCTAGAAAACAAGGAAAGATTGAGTGCAGTGTAAATTGCCAAGTCCAGGAAATGAGACAATGGAAGTAACAGGAAAAGATGCAATGAAACAATTGAGATTTAAGGAGTTATATACAGTCAGATGGCTCAAAAAAAAAAATTGTTAAAAGAAAACAACTCAACATTCAAATTTAGCAACATAGAATAGTGAAGAGTTTGGAGTGGCTCTATTTCCATGGAACAAGTAGATGTATAACAGTTAATATTATCATATTAACTGCTTGGGTGTGGATTTTTATCAATGTTTAATCCTTTCATCTGAAATATTGATGCTACTGCTTATCTCTAGTTTAAACATTAAATTCATCTCCTCTTGGATAAGGCATCAAACTACTGGAATGAGATGATTTGGTGCAGCTGCTTGGATGCTGACAATTTAACAGAGTTGACTGGACATTCGGCCTGCTTTAACAGCAGTACTTTTTGGCACTGGAAGCAAATACACACAAATGATATGTTGTTGTTGGCACTCCGTCGCTTACGACGTCGAAGGTTCCAGTCGATCCGATCAGCAGAATAGCCTGCTCGTGAAATTAACGTGCAAGTGGCTGAGCACTCCACAGACACGTGTACCCTTAACGTAGTTCTCGGGGATATTCAGCGTGACAGAGTGTGACAAGGCTGACCCTTTGAATTACAGGCACAACAGAAACAGGAAGTAAGAGTGAGAGAAAGTTGTGGTGGAAGAGTACAGCAGGGTTTGCCACCATCCCCTGCCAGAGCCTTGTGGAGTTTTAGGTGTTTTCGCTCAATAAACACTCACAACGCCCGGTCTGGGAATCGAAACCGCGATCCTATGACCGCGAGTCCGCTGCCCTAACCACTGAGCCATTGCGCCTCCACAACACACACACAAATGTATACCCATACAGAAATATACACATACAGATAAACAGAGAGGGATAGGGAGAGCAATAGAGAAACATTAAAATGTCTCCTGTCATTTAAGTCAGTATTGAATCAGCAATGCCAGAACAACTGTGCCAAAACACTCTGCAATTAATATTCCCAGATGATTTGGTACTTGTTTCTGGTGGACATGCAAACTATGACAATGCAGAATAAAGTGCTTTGCACATAAATTGCAATAAAATACCTGCAGTGGATTTAAACTCACTTTTACCTGTAGTTGCATGTCCTGTGGCTCTGATCAACATATGATGGTCGCTCCCATCAGTTTCGATGTATGAGTGTTTGAAGGAGAGGTCTTAAAGAAAGAAAAAAAACACTAAGAAGCTGCATCTATATGCAAAGGATGCATGAATGTAATTTTAGCCCAGGTATGAATTTTGCTATGAAGTCGCAACAATGATTTTCATTTTGCCTGGGATTGGGTAATCATGTCTGTTGGTTGTAGGATGTAGTTCTTCTGTTCTTTTTCTTCAACTCAAATTGTTTGCATGCATTGTGACACATTTAACGCCATACAGATCAATTTAGGCAATGACTTTCCCAAGATGCCAGGTTAAGCTAACATACAAAATAATTACCTAATTTCAATGTGTTGAACCACCTCAAAATAATTTTTTGTTTTTTCAATTGCATATAAAATTGTTGTTTATGACTTGTAACTGAGCAGTCAGACAAATAAAGGTTGACAAATTAAGCACTAGAGTGAAGTAAGTACTAATCAACTAAAAGTTTTTGAAGGTGTGCCCCAATAGGACCTCACTCCAATGACACAAACCAACAAAAGAATAGGTCTAGAATTTATGAAAACTAATGGAGTTGACTCTCCAATGAAGAACTGAGTTCAAAATTATAGGTATTACTTTTTTTTTATCTCATAGCACATTGTTTTTTTACTTATTTTTTAAATCCCTTATCCTAGTTTTTACCATCCATTTTTCCATGTTCACATGGGTCAGAACACAGTTTGTTTTGGCAAACTTTTATATGGCTGTATGCCATGTCACCAACCTACACCTCATTCCAAGCAAGGTAAATATTTTCTCATGACAAGATAATTTTTTTAACAGAAGATTAGAAATGGACACTACTTGCATGACAGTGAGATTTGTTTACAACAACCATGTAAAACCAAGACAATACACAGACACACACACACACATTAATGACTTGTAGGCACACGGTATTTCATTATGCAACCATAATATGCTATAAAGTATATTAAGTGCTTTTATAAGTCAATAGCGTGTACTATTGTGTTAGCAATGCACTTAAACCATGTGTTAAGGTCATCTCTACAGATTTTCTATAGAAATTATAGCCAGCACTTGGATACGAAAGAAACATTGTAACAAAATCAGTGCTGGTTCTAATTTCAATAGAAAACCTGTAGAGATGACCTACACACACACACACACACGTATGAGACAGAGATAACAGGCTTCTTTCAAGAGCAAGATGGATAACGAATGTAATCAAAAGTAAAATCTGAACTCTAACCCAGAATATCAATTAGAGTCTTAGACCAATAGTCTATCAATGAATCAATACATGTCTAACCATTCTGTTACCATGTCTGCTGAAATACATTACTTCTGTTACTATTAATTTTGAAATTTATGAAGAATTAAGTAAAATAACTTAGTCATTACTAAGCTACTGTTTCGAACAAAAATTAATATGTAATTTTGATAGAATGTTTTAATTTAGATTACCTTAAACCTTTCATTACCATATTTCTGCTAAAATACAATGTTTTGTTTCAAATAAGCTGGTGTTTGGCAAATAAATTAAAATGCAAGTTTGGTGGGAGGTGTAAATTTACATCATTTTAAAAAAAGTTTGTATTACACAACCAGATTGTTCTCAGGTGATTTAGTATCAACAGAGTCAAGTCTATTATTCCAAGTCTTAGTTGCAGTTACTCAATCTAAGTTGATCACCTTATTTTGCAAAGTAGACAAGACTCAAAACAAAGTTTTACTACACGTGACTGTAAGGATCAAAATTGATCATCATCATCATGGTTTAACATCCATACTTTTTCCATACTTGCACAGGTCAGATGGAATTAGTTGAGGTAGATTTTATACAGCCAGTTACCTTTCCTGTTGCCAACCCTTATCTGTTTCCAAGCAAGATATTTCCTTATTGGCCAGATGGGTTTTTTTTTTTTTTTTTGTAGAGGACTAGAAATAAACATCAGTTGCATAACAGCGACACTCATTTAAAACCACACATCAAATCAAGGGTAGACACACACATAGACTTCTTTCAGCTTGTCACAAGGCTTTGACTGGCCCAAGGCTATAGTAGAAGACACTTGCCCAAGCTGTCATACACTGCGACTGGACTCTAGACCAAATGGTTTGAGAAGCAAGCATGTTAACACAGCCACACCTGCATCTATAAAATACAAAAACATTTGGCTAAAGTATTAACCCTAATCCTCTCAGACACATTAATACACTAAATAAAGTTAGTCTAACTAAGAATCATTCACAATATTCTTAAGATATAAATGTAAACAAAAGAAAACGACCCACCTTGGGTATATAAAATCTCTTGTCTTTTACTTGTTTCAACATTGAACTGCAGCCATGCTGATGCACTGCCTTGAAAGGTTTGGTTGAACAAATCACCCCAGTACTTAATAAATAAGTCTGGTGCTTATTCTATTGACCTTTTTTAGTGAACTGCTAAGTTATGGGGATGTAAGCAAACCAACAGCAGTTGTCAAGCAAGTGGTGGGGAATGGACGAACGCACACACATGCACAAAATGAGCTTTCTCAGTTTCTGTCTACCAAATTCATCGCAGGCCCAAAGTGACATGCAATGGGATTGAACCCAAGACCACATGATTGCAAAGCAACCTTGTTTGAAGAAAGGAAGGAGTGGAAGATGAAATAAATAAAAGTAAAGACGGATCAACTGTTGCAGATTAAATAAGATGAGTTTTATAACTTTATCAACGGAGAGTTCCAAATGAACCCAGTATTTTTCCCGTTTGACATGTCAACAATATCATTCAACATATCCACCCTCAACCCTACCCAAAGTTTACAGTCGTTGCCCACCTCCCCTCCTTTCACCCATTCATTTCTCAATCTTCTTTTCTACTCTAGGCACAAAGCCCAAAATTTTGGGGGAGGAGGCCAGTCAATTATATTGACCCCAGTACGTAACTGGTACTTAATTTATCGACCCCAAAAGGATGAAAGGCAAAGTTGACCTTGGCAGAACTTGAACTCAGAACATAAAGACAGACGAAATACCGCTAAGCATTTCGCCCCGCGTGCTAACATTTCTGCTAGCTTGCCGCCTTTTTCTCAATCTGTCATATGCCCTTGCAACCTCTACCCACTCACATCTCTGGTTCCTCTCTCGCCACTCATCTCATACCTTGAGGGTCCATCCAGACACCTCATCACTATTATTGTTATCCCTTTCCAATTCCACCCAATCACTCCTACCACTCTTCTAAAAATTGAGCAGTCTTATAAGCTTCTTTGCAATAGGAAACCTGTACTGCTCTGGCCTTTTGCTTCTCATACTTTAACCCTTCATTTCCTAGCATTAAGCTGCCACCCCAGAGTTTCATAGTCTAATAAACTGCATGATGACTTCACTAACGGTGGTGGCATGAAAAAAGGAACCAAGTATACACTGTAAAATGATTGGTGTTAACCCTTCATGGGCAGGTGGGGCTCCTTGAGACCCCAGCAAATTTTAAAAGTTAAGCAATTTCGACATTCTTTTATTTAAATGATTTTATATCTCATGATTTTTCTTGTCAATAGTTCATGTATGCGCATAAAATTTTTAAGTTAAAAATTTCCAGCCATATGGATGTTATGGCATAAAAATATGGTCATTGGACTCCATTGGCCTTCTGTGAAATTATTTTTTCTTGCTCTTCTTTCAGATATTCCAATGAACTATAAGTCAATTTTCTTTGTATTTGTACTAGTATGAATCAATATACTAAACAATTTTGTTTTATTTTATATTTAGTGCTATATGTATTGGCGTTAGGAAGGGCATCCAGCTGTAGAAACTCTGCCAAATTAGATTGGAGACTGGTGTAGCCATCCGGTTGCACCAGTCCTCAGTCAAATCGTCCAACCCATGCTAGCATGGAAAGCGGACGTTAAACGATGATGATGATGATGATGTGTAGCTCATAAAACTATAAAAGATGTTGATTTCTTTCAATAAAGGTTTTTTTTTCAGTCAATAAATTATATTTTAATTCCCCTCCATTAAATGCTAATAATTACAAATATATACCTATAAGGTGCTAAATTTCTTGTTCTGTATCATGCACTCACACATACATACAAGATTAAACAAATATTACTTTATGGATATTCTCTTTTACTCTTTTACTTGTTTCAGTCATTTGTCTGCAGCCATGCTGGAGCACCGTCTTTAGTCGAGAAAATCGACCCCAGGACTTATTCTTTGTAAGCCTAGTACTTATTCTATCGATCTTTTTTTGCCGAACTGCTAAGTTACGGGGACGTAAACACACCAGCACCGGTTGTCAAGCGATGTTGGGGGGACAAACACAGACACACAAACATATATATATATATATATATATATATATATATATATATATACGACGGGTTTCTTTCAGTTTCCGTCCACCAAATCCACTCACAAGGCTTTGGTCGGCCCGAGGCTATAGTAGAAGACACTTGCCCAAGGTGCCACGCAGTAGGACTGAACCCGGAACCATGTGGTTGGTAAGCAAGCTACTTACCACACAGCCACTCCTGAGGAAATGCACAAAAATAAAGGGCGTCCCTCAGGACCCCAATAGCCTTTTGTGTAATTCCAACCCCGCCGGCCCACGACAGGTTAATAACAGCCTCCAACTGTCAAAACAAAGCTAAAGCAGACACTGAGTATGATGCAGTCCTTGGGCCCATCGGATCCTATCAAACCATCCAACCCATGTCAGCAACGAACATAAGCATTAAATGATGATGATGATGATTTCTTATCTTACAATAACTTAGTGAATGTTATTTCATACATCATTACGTTCAGTACCCATGCTGGCATGGGTTGGACAGGTCACTACAGTTAGAGTCAGCACATGTTCAGAAGTTACTGCTCACACAGACAGTCAGAGAATTGCATCTCTGTGTGTTATTTGTAAGAATTATTGGAGTGGGTCTTTTACAGCAGGACAGCATCAAATACAGAATCAACAAATTCAAGCCCAGTATATTACTAGTATCCATTATGGCAATACTGGGGAAATGATAAACAAAATGGGGCAATGAACTGTAAAGCATCTAATTCAATCAGCTCTACTTTCCACAACACATTCAGGACCCAGTAATCTTCAATACAGAAATTACATGCAGAAGACAAGTGCATGGTCGAACCAGTTTCAAGATAAAATACTAAATTAGAATAAAAACACTAGCCTTTTGCGATAGTGCCAGTGGAGTGGTCTTATATTTGTTTGTTCTTTTGACAAAAGCAAAACATTAAAAAAAATAAAAAAATACGATTAGAAATCATAATGGAGAGAAACATTTATAGACAACAGTTGGCAAGTAGAATAGAGGGAAGAATTAAATTTACTTCATTCCATGCCAACATCAACACAAGTGGCCTGTCAAAAAAAAAAAGAGACCATCTGGTAAAAAAAGGCCAACATATTTGGGATATTGGCCAACATAGCCAAGCAAAAGCTGTATGATGATTAATAATATAGTTGAGCAGTCTTGGTTAGCTCCACTCAGATATATATCAATTTAATATAATACAGTTGAGTGAAGGCACATGGCCTAGTGGTTAAGGTGTTGCACTCGCAATCATAAGATTGTGGTTTCCATTCCCAGACTAAGCAGTGCATTGTGTTTTTGAGAAAAAAACACTTCATTTCATGCTACTCCAGTCTACTTAGCAATAAATGAATTCCAGCAATAGCTGGAAAGTTAATCCTGTGACAGACTGACATCTCATTCCGGAGTGTTGTAGTCTCAGATCACTTATAAGCCAGGGAAACTAGCCTTATGAGTCTTAGGGTATGGGACAAAGCTAAGTCTAAGTTGTTAATGGAACCAATTTACTCACCACTCAAAACTATCTGATACCACCTTGTGCTTACAGATTGTGGGTCATCATCTCTCTCTTCAAGTAGATTCATTCATACAAACACAAATAGGTGATCATAACAAGTACCTATTAGGTGTTTTTGCCAAAATGTCCAAATGGATTGACTAAAAAAAAAGCTGATGTGACACTGACAGCAGCTTATTATCATACAGTTTTATCTACAGGGTAATCAAGTTTATTTATTTAGTCATTCCTAACAATTTTTCCATAAATTTCAATATTTGTTATTTTTGAATATTTTATTTTTTTTTTTCTTTCAATTTTGCTCTATTACCCCTAAATGTTCTTTATAATTTCCTATGCGTGCACAAGGCTTTCATCATCATCATTTTAATGTCCACTTTTCTATACTACCATGAGTAGGACAGAATTCATTGAAGCAGATTTTCTACCACCAAATGCTCTTCTTGTCACCCACCCTCACCAGTATCCAAGCAAGATAACATTTTCTTATGGCCAGACAAGATTTCACAGAAGTTTGAAAATGATGCTCACCACTTGTAATGACAATGACACGTGTTTACAACTTTCATGCTAAGAAAAGGAGCCACAAACAGACGTGCATACATATACATATATATATATATATATATATATATAAATGGCAATTTCTGTCTGTCTATCTGTCTGATACTACCTTGCTGCCTACACCAATGAACCATTCTTCTAGAAACTTTGCATACATGTCAAACTAACACCCAGTTGAATTATAAGGCTAGTTGGATTTCAATAAAAATCTATAATGGGCCCCATAGAGTGGGGTTGTAGTACATGTTTACAAATCAATAAGACATCTACTGACATGAATCAAGTAAGGTTTGTGCAAGGCTCAAACATGCACTCCTTCATATAAACAGCGTGCGACCTTCGTGAGAACAACTTGGCTTTCCAAAAGGAAAACAATTTTGCATGCAGCGCCTGTATGTCACACTAAGGCCACATTAAAAACACGGTCAACTACAGGATTCATGGATAGAACATGGAACAATGTAATGACCAATGACCTGGAAGTTGGTTCACCATGAGGTTAATTTGATGAATTGAATCCAAATCACCATAACATCTTAATCATTTTTATCACGCAACACGAGATACGGCCATACTATGATAAGCTACAACACGCTACAATCCCAGCTACAATATGTGGATTTTCTGACAAGAAGTTTTCTTTAAAAGGTACATAATTTTATTTGCTACCACTTAAACTACAATTTAATTTGCAATCCTTAAACTACAAAAAGAAAGCTATGTGTATGTCTAATGGTGCGCTCTCTCCTCCTACCCTAGCTTTGAAGTACAAGAACACAATGCCACCACGAAAGTGAGCAAAGCTTAGCTCTAAAACTGCACGCAAATGACAAATGTGGTAAAGGCGTTCACAGGTATACCATGCTCATGCAAAGACTGATTTTTTTTACTAAGCTTAATTGACTAGAGTGGGTAAAGAATTTAAATAATCTGGATTTTGATCATCCTACTGTATAGCCCTACAAGTTTTGTTTCACATTTTGTGTACAATTATTGCTCTCATTTATAAATTCAGAAAAAAGCAATGCTTTTTGAAGTACTTCAGCACCAATCCCATGTTACACATCCCATGTCACCTGCCCCAGGTGAACCATCCCATATCATCCACTTCAAATCACCCATCCCATGTCCCACAACTCCCCAGTTTCCCATCCAATATTACCCACATTAGTATGACTAAAATGAACAAATTTTTAAACTTATATGTTTAGGTGATTACTCACAAGTAAAATTATTTATCCTTTTTGTATTTCATCAGGAGACAGCAACAGAGAGAAGCTCGCCTAACTGCAGATAGAGCAGCCCATTAAAGAGTAAAGGCAAGCAGAACAGCAAGAGAGAGAGAGAAGCTAGTCTTAATGCAGATAGAAAGTCACACCAATGCGCAAGAGAAGCTGAAGACACAACCATGGCTTATTTACACCTAACTGATTCTAAAATTTATATATTGGCATAGGATTGCCAGTGCCCCTGGACTGGCTTGTGCGGGTGGCACATAAAAGACACCATTTCGAGCGTGGCCGTTTTCGTGCGGGTGACACGTAAAAGCACCCACTACACTCTCTGAGTGGTTGGCGTTAGGAAGGGCATCCAGCTGTAGAAACTCTGCCAAATCAGACTGGAGCCTGGTGTTGCCATCCGGTTTCACCAGTCCTCAGTCAAATCGTCCAACCCATGCTAGCATGGAAAGCGGACGTTAAACGATGATGATGATGATGATGATGATTGGGGAGTGCAACTAAAATGGGTGACTGAACAGGGAACGGGATAGGACATGAAACAGTGTAATGAGAATGGGAACTGGAAATAATCCTTGCTTCTCCAGGTATTACCAGGTAATTCAGCTTGTGTGTGTGTGTGTGTGTGTGTGTGTGTGTGTGTGTGTGTGTGTGTGTGTGTGTGTGTCTGTATATATATATATATATATATATATATGTATATATATATATATATATATATATATATATATATATATATATATACATATGGTTGGCGCGTTAGGAAGGGCATCCAGCTGTAGAAACTCTGCCAAATTAGATTGGAGCCTGGTGTTGCCATCCGGTTTCACCAGTCCTCAGTCAAATCGTCCAACCCATGCTAGCATGGAAAGCGGACGTTAAACGATGATGCTGATGATATATGTATATATATATATATATATAGCTCAAATTTACAGAAAACAAAAGTCAAAGATGGGTGAAGGAACAACAAGCAGGTGTATTAGTTTAACACTTGGGAAAAATGGAAAAGTCTTTGATGTTTTGATCCTTCGCTCTTCAACAGAAAGGATTGAGAGGAAAAAAACAGAGAGAACAAAAAATGTGTAGGGATTAACAGTTCAACACGATGAAATGGCTGAACGAAAAACAGGCTTCTTTCAGTTTCAGTCAATTAAATCCACCCACAAGACACTTGTCCATGATGTTATGCAGTGGGACTGAACCTGAAACCATGAGGTTGGGAAGCAAATTTTTTAATCACACAACCATGCTTACAACTTTCAATTAAAAAACAATCTAATTGGAACATGTAGTCTTCATACATTTTCCAATGACATTAGTAATGTAAGCAAAGAAAATTATCAAACTCAGAACCAAATTTTGGATTTGGCTCAAAGTACAGGGGTGGCTGTATGGTTAAGAAACTTGGCTTCTCAACTATGTGGTTACAGGTTCAGTCCCACTGTGTGACACTTTGAGCAAGTGTCTTCCACCAAAGCTTTGTAAGTGGATTTAGTAGTCGAGACACCTGATGAATAGTATATGTATACACCTATATATGACTAATTTCAGTTTAATTGCTGTAGTTCATAACATTACTTTGATTCACTCAACATTGCATCATTAAAAGTTATTCATAATTAGATCACTAGTAAATTCAACAGAGCATCACAACATTTCAAGATGACATAAAAGTTTCTGAAAGATGGTTCAGGAACATCTAAATACTACTTTTAGCTCATCAAGTTCTGTGTTCTCACACACACACACACACATGATGGATTCTCTTTTCATGAATAACAAATGGGGGTTCAGTACAATGAAGCATTAATCATGTTCTATGGACACAAAGGTGTCTCTTGAGGCCTGCTGATGCCTTGTAAACCTTTTGGCAAATGGAACAAGTTGAGGATTCAGTTTGTTTTAGTGCTTGTGGATCATTTACTATGTGTTTTCTTAAGTGGATGGCAGGCCTGCTTTATTTCATGCCACAAAACCACAATGACAGGTAAGGTTTCCATTTAGAGGAGCAGCGTTTTGCCTGTGTGCCTTCATGCTTGCAGAAAATTGGTCCTGATGTTGGAGTCAACTTTGCTCTAATCTTTGAACTGAGGAGAAGCAGGACTGACACCAGGTCCTGCATTCTGATGCTCTGTTTTTCCAGGGAACGTTGCATTGCTTCAGCTTGTCTTTTAGTTTGTCTGGGGTACCATGTCCTGTAACTGCCTTACCATCCATCAAAATCACAATGGCAGAGTACACAATAGAGCATGAATGTTATCTTTTCTGCTTTTAACAATAAATCCAGATTCATCATCATCATCATCATCGTTTAACGTCCGCTTTCCATGCTAGCATGGGTTGGACGATTTGACTGAGGACTGGTGAAACCGGATGGCAACACCAGGCTCCAGTCTGATTTGGCAGAGTTTCTACAGCTGGATGCCCTTCCTAACGCCAACCACTCAGAGAGTGTAGTGGGTGCTTTTACGTGTCACCCGCACGAAAACGGCCACGCTCGAAATGGTGTCTTTTATGTGCCACCCGCACAAGCCAGTCCAGGGGCACTGGCAACGATCACGCTCGAAAATCCTACAGATCGTTGCCAGTGCCCCTGGACTGGCTTGTGCCGACCCAATTACAGCAAAATATAGCCTTTTGTTTCAGTATTTCTTTAAAGGTTTTAGAATGAGAGCAAAACAAAATAAGTATCAACCACTCCCCTCTGTGGCCTTGGGCAGATTTTTTTTTTTTCATGTATGTCAACATGACTTCCACACTGCAAGATAACAGTGAGTTGCAAGCTAAAAAAAACAACAATATATGTCATCATGCTTTAAATTGTTACAAACTGTATCTGCCTTATTTTGATTGACAAATCATTAACCCTTTAGCATTCAGATTATTGTCAAATGTACTGCTTATTTATTTACATTCTTTTGAATTAATCATGCATTATTTCATAGATTCAAGATTAATATAATGTGATTGTTTGCTTTTAGTATGACATTGTAGGGTAGGTATAAGAGACTTGATTTGGCCAGTTTGAGCATTAAACAAAGAATATTTTAGCCAGACATGGACCAGTTTAAATTCTAGTATCAAATAAAATACATTGTGCTATTTAGTTATAGAACCTTTACATTCTGAGTTCAAATCCCACCAAGGTCAACTTTGCATTTCATCTTTCCAAAGCCAATAAAATAAAAGTACCAGATATATATTGGGATCAATATAATCTAGTGTAACTCTCCCATAAAATCTATGGACTTGTGCCTATGTTAGACATAATTACTTGGCAAAGTCATTAAAATACATGTAAAACACCTTGCAGTATTTAGTTACACCTTTTTATATTCAGGGCTTAAATTTCCCTAAAGTCAACTTCGCTTTTCATCCTTCCAAGGACAATAAAATATCAAACTTTTGACTTGATAATAAAAGATTTGACCCCTTCCCTGTTTAGGGCCTTGTATCTATGTGTGGGAGGGACCAATTGCTATAAATCATAATAGTTACCAAAATATACAACTCAATTACTTCAAGTCAAGAATGTAGACCCCACGTAGTTGTCTAGTCTGCTAGAAATACCAGCCAAATCTCTTTCAAGCAATCTTAAAAAGTCCTACACACCCACAAACAGATGAAATGTTCATAGTGAGAATGCTTTTTGATCATAGATCCTTGAGGACTAATGAAAAACACATTATCATGTTATTGCACTTAATACTTGCTTATGTTTGGAAGTTTCAAAGTTTTGAGGAGTGTGGAACTGCTTCATAGTTACTATTGTTCCCAGATCTGATCCAGAATAGTTGCACCTGCCAGGGTGCTAGCTATAGGTCAATTAGCATGCTACAGAATTGCCTCTAACAGGCCCAGAACAAATGAGGCCCTTCAACTCCTTAACTATTCATCTATGAGAAAGTAACTCCATACAAATCAGTAAATTATCCCTTGTGTAAATTATCCCAGGTTTCTATACGTCTACCAAGTTCACTTACATGGCATTGGTCAGCCTGGTGCTATATTAATAAACATTTGCTCAAGGTGCTATGCCATGGAACAGAACCTGAAACTACTTGGTTGCAAAGCAAGCTTCTTACCACACTTCCATTTCATAAATAATAACAAAAAAACAACAGTCAAATAAATGATGCATAGTTTTAGTTAAAAATCATTGTTTATCTGAATACTTGTATTGTTAGTCGTGAACATATTCAAACAGTAAGTTAATTTTGTCATTAACCTAAGGATTAAACAGATTTAGACAATGAGTCCCTAAAAATAGACATACATAAGTACCTCAAAAATAAAGAGATTTCCAGGCCAAAATAACAGGTTCTGAGCAACCAATCACACGTAACATATATTACTATTCTCTGAGTGTTGGTGGAGCAGTATAAAGGATAGTTAAGAGCAGAACAATTTACATTAATTTTATCCCTTAGTTAGATGTGGCTGTATGGTGAAAAGCTTGCTTCTCAGCCACATGGTACCAGGTTCAGTCACACTGAGTGGCACCTTGGACAGAAGTCTTCTACTATAGCTCTGGGCCAACCAAAACCTTGAGTGGATTTGGTAGACAGAAACTGAAAGACTGTTTTATTTATTTATATATATATATATATATATATATAGAAAGACAGAGACAGACAGACAGACAGAGTGATATCTCGTAGTACAAGTTAAATTTGTCCCATTATCTTAACTACAGGTGTCTGAGATGCAAATCCTTCGAAGTCTCTTTGGGATATGCAGTCAGGCCAGTTTCCTCCATGCAGAATTCAGCATTCTCCTCATTACACCCTACCAGGCTATATCGATGATTTTCAGGTAATTTACAATGTTGTAGTGCTCCTTCCAAAACTCACGTGTTAGATTTGTATTGTCAGTGACTTCAAAGCACCAACGAAACAGTTGTTTGGTGTACAATTTCTTAAAATTAGAAATCACCTGTTAAGTTTATAAAAACTTAGATAAAACTTAGATATGTTTCGACTAAAGATTAGTCCAGGCCATGTCTAACTTAATAGCACCACCTGATATGATTATCTAAATCCTTTTTACAGTCAAGTTTTGTTTATGGTCCATTCAAGTAGTGAGTTCTTATTGAGTGAGTTGTATCCAGGTACAGGTGGCTTGTCTGGTATTCTTTGAAGAAAACTCCGTTTAAAGCTGATAGGATCCTTTTCCTCTTTTATCTGTTTCGGGACAATGTTAAACAGGGCAGGGCCTGATGAGGAAAAGAAATTATGCTGCAGTGTACCTATATGCTGTGATCCTGAATTGGGCAGGGGACATATGGCTCGTGGTCCCAGCCTTGGATGAACCTTGAAACTAATGTTCAGGTCGTTTGGGCAATGCTGGCGGTATATTTTCCACATCGTACAAATGATGTACCGCTTGCGGTGGCGCTGAAGAGAGTAGAGCTTCAAGGCTTTAAGGCGGTCCCAGTAATCAAGATCAGTCATGCCTTCAATTTGTTTGGTGAGTGCCCTCTGGGGCGATTCAATCCTCGAGATGTTTTGTTTTGTTTGGGGAGACCACAAGGGGCAGCAGTATTCGAGGTGTGGCCGTACAAAGGAGGCAGGTTGATATCAAGATGGTTAAATGAAAAAATATGTTGCACTAAATAGTTAAATGGTTTATAATATCAAGTTTTATGATACATATAGTACCATGTTCAAATTCTGCCGAGATCAAGTCTTTCTTTCATCACTTGGGGATTAATAAAGTATCAATATTGAATGCATTCCTTCTACATATCTGACAATGTGCCAAAGAAAACCCTTGTTTTGTTTTACAAGAGACATAATGGTTAAAAGTATCATCATCTTTATTTAAGACCTGCTTTCCACCCTGGCATGGGTTTAACAGGAACTGGCACCAATTTCTGCTTTGGCATGGTTTCTACAACTGGATACCCTTCCTAATGCCAATCACTTTACAAAGTGTACTGTCACCAACCACAATGAGGTCACCACATAGCTTGCAAACAAGACCCTCAAATGAGAGGTGGGAATGGCTTTGTATTAGATGATTAGTAGTTAGAGTATGACAGAGGGACAGAAACGAGTGTCTTGCAATGGAGGAGGTACATGGCTACTCCAGATGGAAGAAGAGAGAGAGAGAGATGGTGAAGATGTGTTGAGGCATATCAAGTGAGAGGGAGGTGTATCTAAGTGGTACAAAGATTTGGATAGGGTGAGTGGGCAAGTAAGTTCAAAAGAGGGCAAAAGGAGGACAAGAGATAGGTAGGAGGGATTGCAGTAAGTGGTGACTATAGTTGGAGGAAGGGGGTGTTAGGAAGATGAGTTGTGAAGGGAGAGATTTATCGAGAGTAGATTGTGTGCAGGGGCATAGATATAAATGACATGCCTTTAGGGTCACAATTTTCCTTAGACGGGTCTTCTCAAGCACAGCAAATTGTCAATCAACTCAGTATATATCTTCCAAATAGTGAGAACATTACAATAGCAGACAGTGTGTTGCAATCCTCAACAAAACAAGCCATTCGTTCATCGTTTAACGTCCGCTTTCCATGCTAGCATGAGTTGGACGATTTGACTGAGGACTAGCAAGCCAGAAGGCTGCACCAGGCTCCAATCTGATCTGGCAGAGTTTCTACAGCTGGATGCCCTTCCTAACGCCAACCACTCCGAGAGTGTAGTGAGTGCTTCTACGTGCCACCGGCACGAGGGCCAGTCACATGGTACTGGCAACGGCCACGCTCAAAAAGGTGTTTTTTATGTGCCACCTGCACGGGAGCCAGTCCAGCGGCAATGGCAACGACCTCGCTCGAATGATTTTCTAACATGCCACCAGCACAAGTGCTAGAAGGCAACGTTGGTGTTAAACTGAAATATATAAATTTTAATATAGGTGCAGGCATACCAATGTGATAAGTTTACTTCCCATGCACATGATTCCAGGTTCAGTCCCACAGCGCAGAACCTTGCGCAAGTGTCTTCTACTATAGTTTCGGATCGACCAAAGCCATGAGTGGATTTGGT
The DNA here is from genome assembly GCF_046866305.1 of Octopus bimaculoides. Taxonomy (NCBI): domain Eukaryota; kingdom Metazoa; phylum Mollusca; class Cephalopoda; order Octopoda; family Octopodidae; genus Octopus; species Octopus bimaculoides. The sequence goes on along the minus strand of NC_142929.1, from coordinate 74,886,140 downwards.
AGACAGAAACTGAAAGACGCCCATCATGTGTGTGTGTCTCTCACAACCACTTGACAACTAGTGTTGGTGTGTGTACAGCCCCGTAACTTAGTGGTTTGGCAAGAGACTGACTGAATAAGTACCATGCTTAAAAAAAAAAAATCTGTGGTTAATTCATTCGACAAAATTTTTCATGGCAGTGCCCCAGTATGGCTGCAGTCTAATGACTGAAACAAGTAAAAGACAATTAAGAAATATTTTTATAAGTATTTTACCAGAGAAAAAAATTCTTATCACTACAAACTTCAGCTTTGCCATAAAGGGAATCTTAAACAAACTGTCTACCTTATTACAAAGCTAAAAGAATAGTGTTATGGTTCATTTATTTTTTGTGTGCTTTTCTAGGGTACTTCATATACATCAGTGAGAGACCATCAACTGCAACCACTAGCAAGGAGACAAAATAATTCACACAGTCAAGCAAGTCACAATGCATTGCATAAGATGATGGAAGACTTTGGATATCAGAAAGTGTATGCAAATTAGGTACCTCAGGAGAGGAAGGGGGAATTCTGTTCTGATCAGCTGTAAACATTTGAAGTAAACGAAGACATGCATTTTTTTTTTTTTTTTTGCAATATGGTAACAAGGAATGAAATGTAGGTGTATCTTTAAGGCCTGGAAATAAAGGCTCAGCCTATGGAATAGTGTCACACCTCATTTCCATGGTCTAAGAAGTTTGAGAGACAGCAACTGGTGCAAAAGTCATGGTGACTGTTTGGAGATGACAAGAGGATCATTTTCCTTGATTTTATGCAATGCGGTTGTACTCTGAGCAGTGAGTAGTACATTTAGATACTCACAAAGTCTAAAGACACCATTAAGAGGAAGAGACCCAAGAATCTGAAAATAATCCACATTCACTATGATAATGAGAAACTACACGTTTGGCAACAAACCAAGCAACTGACAGATTAAGAGTCCCCTATCCACTGTACAGTCGACCTCGGCGGAATTTGAACTCAGAACATTAGCAGCAGATGAAATACCGCTAAGCATTTCGCCCGGCATGCTAACGTTTCTGCCAGCTCGCCGCCTTCAGGGACCATGATCTGATGACAAAGATGAGTGAAAGTGATTGTGAAGAAGTGGGTACAACAGGTTGCATCTAAATTTTTTCAAAGATTTGAGTTTGAATCAACAATGTTGCAAATGCATCTCTTAAGGAGACTATGTCAAGTAGAACTTTTTACAGGAAAAGCTACACTACTAACATACTTTCAGTAGAACCCTCTTAATTGAATAAAAATAAATTAAGTGAATGAGGAGTCCAGAAAAAACTAGTATACAAATTCCATTAATTATTAATAAAAAAAAAGGTATGACAAAGACAAACTCCACAAGCTACAGGAAACCTTATCTAAGATGGCACTATCTCTGAACAAAACCTATACAGGATACTGGGGATCCTTTAGTCATGACCTACTTTTAGGTCAGAAAAGGAACTTCAGAGGGATGATATTCTGGGAAGGCAAGATTGGGTGTAGTGATAAGTGTAGTGCCTGAAGGGACTGAATAGAAAATAGATGACAAGGAGGAAGAAAGATGTAAGAGGTGGGAGGACTTTTATGAAGGTGACACAAGACCAGCTAATTCTGAGGAGCAGAGTCCATTGCTGTAGCACACTAAAATGCACTCAATCAACGCTATAAAGTAGCTGGTGATAGAAATGACATTCATTGTACATGACATGCAAAAATAATATGAGATGTACTACAACAACAAAGGTTGGTAACTTTCTCTGTTGCTGTGTCTCTCAAATGACAAAGGAACACAACAAATGAGATGTACTACCCATGTCAGCATAGAAAAACATCTAAAATGAAGATGGTAAATAGTTACAAGAGCAAATGACAAAGCTGAAATATACAAAACTGTTTATAAAAGGGTTTTCAAAAGAATCTAACAAGATTAGAATATAAATTCAGTTTAGCAATGTATCAAAAGGATGAAGGATTGCATGGCTCCTAAGGCTATGTGATTAAAAAGTCTGCTTCCTAACCACGTGGTTAAGTTTCTTCTAAAGCCTGGGTTGACTAAAACCTTGTGAACAAATTCTGTAGAGAGAAACTAAGAAGCCCATCATGTTCATATCTGTGAGCGTGTGAATATGTCTACATTTGTGTCTCCTTGTCTCATCATCACATGATAGTTCTAAATATGTGTCACTGTCATACAGACAGTGTCTTTCATTACCAATATTCTATAAAAACATGTCTGGTCATGTGGAAATATTAACTTGCTTGAAAACAGGTGAGGCTTTGGCAATGGAGAGTACCTGGTCATAGACAATCTGCCTTAATAAACTCTATGTACATTAATATGACTGGTGGCACGTAAAAAAACACCTATTACACTCTTGGAGTGGTTGGCATTAGGAAGGGCATCCAGCCATAGGAACCATGCCAAATCAGAATGGAACCTGGTGTAGCCCAAACTGTCTAACCTATGCCAGCATGGAAAGCAGACGCTAATGATGATAGAAAAACACCAACATTATAATACTAGCATTTGTAATGCTAGTCACAAAAACTTTACACTTAAAAGTAAAGTAATAATTTTAAAATAGGGATTCTTAGTTGAAGTATAAAAAGACATAGAAAGCGAACAACTTGTGGGGTTAATGTTTATTTAAAGCTACATACAATGGAAAATACTGAGGAATAGGATTTTGTTTTACAAAGGGACTGCAGGCAAATTTAGTAGAGAAGGCAATGAAATTAATGAGTGCACCTGTAGAGCAGGAATAGCCTTGGGTGAGCTGACAGACAATTAACACTGTTAAACATGATGTAAGATAAATTATGCAGTCAAACCACCTGCAAAATACAATCTGTAACCTGCAAATTTGAGTCACTCAAAATCCTCACTAGGATAGTCACAATAAGACATACGTTTATCAGACCCAACACATTAAAAGTTAGAACAGTTAGGATGTTATTGCTGTAGTTGTTGTTTAGCTATTGCTCAGTTGTGATTGAGCAATCATATAAAACAATGGTAATTGAGCTGGATGCTGTTGTGTGTAATTTTAGGTATTTTGTAAAATTTTATAAACAGCTGTTGATGTGGGTTATGGTAGTGTGGTTAGGAAACTTGCTTCTCAACCATACGATTTCAGCTTCAGTCCTGTTGCATGAAATCCTGTGCAAGTGTGTAAACTACAATAGCTCCAGGCTGAACGACGTCTTGTGAGTGGATTTCGTAGATGGAAACTAAAAGAAACCAGTCATGTAAGTGTGTGTGAGTGTAATGATAAATGACCAAGACCTTTGGCGATATGTTGTGCTTGAGTAGACCCATCAAGTGAAATCATAGTCGTGGCCGATGCTGGTGGTACATAACTAGCACCATAAATAGCACTCATTACACTCTTGGAGTGGTTGGCATTAGGAAAGGTATCCAGCCATAGAAACCATGCCAAATCAAATTGGAACCTGGTGCACCCCTCCAGCTTACCGGTTTCGGTCAAACCGTCTAACCCATGCCAGTATAGAAAGCAAATGCTAAATGATGATGATGATTATATATATATATATATATATATATATATATATATAAAATCCCTTTCTCTCAAATGTAAATCAAAACATTAAAACAATCAAATTAATTTAACCCCAGGTGATTGAAAATATTATTAAGATTTATATCTTTAAAAGTTTCATGGTACACAGCAAAGTCAAACATTTTTTGATGCTTGGAAAGCATTAAAAGTTAAAGAAACACCGAACAGGCTTTCATCCAGCCACAATGAATAAAAGAAGTAAATGCAATCAATCAAAAATTAATAGTCAACTGTTGAATATTTCATTCGTATCATATTTAATAGTATCATTAGTAGAATGTCTTATCATCATCATGATATAATGTCCATTTTCCAGGCTGGGATAGGTTGGATAATTTGAATGGATCCAATGCATCAGAAGACTGCATCCTGCTCCAATATCTACTTTGGTATCATGCTCCATCATCTACTGCTGGATCCCTTCCTAATGCCAAATGTTTTACAGCATGTATTGGGTGCTATTTTTCATGGCACCAGCACTAGAGAGGTTGTTATGTAATCTACAAGCCTAGGACCCCTATGACTGAGTTGGGTTACAGAAGAGAGGAAAGCAGTTTTATGCAATAATGAGGGTTATGATGAGAGAGAAGGGGCCAGAACTGAACAGATTTCTTACTGTAAGATGATAGCTACAGAGCTATACACATTATAAACAAAAAGGAAAGGCCTGCAGTGTTGGTGAGGACTTGGAATTTGTAGCAACCATGAAGGTTCTAGTTTTGTATCATCTTTAAGATGAGATGGATTTACAATACTATTTGTTTTCTTGATATGTTCCGCAATGTTCTCCAGTTATCAGTAATCCACTATCATAACCCATCAAATAATATATTTCTTAACAAAAGACTGGACTAAAAAAAGTCTATTTCAGACACACATCTAATTAAATGAATCAGTGGCTATGGTGGCATTAGTAAATTCACCCAAAATCTCGGAAGGCAATTCTCTTAAACAAGATATCAGTTAATTCTGAGAAACATACTGATATTTATCTTCTTAACAATTAGAACAGGTTTCAGGAAATACAGCAAGAGAAATACATAAACACTAGCACAGTAAACCACACATTTTCCCTATTAGCTATTTTCCAGTCATACATACATCTATTTTTATTTATCACATGGATTTGGTTAAAAAAAAAGTGATAAATTAATCATCATCACACACTTTGTAAATAAATAAGATGGTAGATTTAATGACACCAAACTTGCAGCCCAGCCCACAATAGCAAATCTTCCAGTGTCACATATTTTCTTTATCATCTCTACTGTTTCTTGTAGAGAATACACACATCTGCATCATTTGTTAGGATCAGACATCTTCATATTTCTTTCTATTGACTGGTCCAATGTTGATGAGCACGTGTACAGAAATCCATATAAAAAATTATGCAGCTTCACAGCATGGTCATGTAAATGCAAGCAAAGTCAGTACAATGTCGATAGCTGAGCATTGCGGGTGGTTGATGGGGCACATTTTTGTGGTACAAGAACTTTTAACTGATCGCCAAACCATGTTATCAAAGATCAATCTGCGATAAGCGTAACATGGTTCACAACTGAACATACCATGTTATCCCAGATCAGTGACGACTGAACCAGTGATAATCAAGGCTACATGTACTATGGTTGGTTGATCTTAGGAAAAAAAGTCCTGTAACTCATATACACACAATGCTTTCTCTGAAGGCATTAGTTATGTAAATGAAATAAGTTCAAGAATCTTTGGGGAGGGGAGAGCAAGGTAAGATTGTTTTATGCCCATACCTTTCGAAGTATTAAAAATAGGTCACAACTGGGAAACAAATGCACACCCTTAGTCTCATCTTACTAAGAGTTTATTCTACTCTATGAGATTCTATTTACAAATAATTGCAATGTTAATTTTCAATAATAAGGATTTCTCCCTTCGGTATACACATACAGAGATTCAGGTGTCTGTATGTTGTGCATGTATACTATACTATATATGTGTGTGTGTGCATGTATACTATACGAGTGCCGTAGATTAACAACACTGAGACGATATTACATGATTAAATAATTATTCGGGAATCCGAAAAAATACTGTACTTTCTTTAGCTATGGAAAGGTATGAAAAGCCTTACATTATACGGGAGTGCGAGAGGGAGACGAAGGGCACTCTCTCTCTCTCTCTCTCTCATAGGTGGGTTTGTGTAAACAACATATCATTTGGCATAAGCGACCTATATTTCATGCTGAAGATACCATGTGAGACTACATATGAAATATTCTAAGATAAAAAAGGCCCCAACAAAGCTACTTTTATTTTGTGTACAGCACAGCTAATGCAAGAAAGGGAGAAGAAAACAAGTGAACAATACAAAGAAAATTGATTAAATAACAAAAAAAAATAAAATAAAATAACATGCATGAGTCATTACCACTACTACTACAATTACAATAGCTATTCAGAATATGGAATAGAGCTACCAGCGAACGACACCATTTCCAACAACGTTAACTACTAATACCATTTCTGATAGCACAACTCAACCACCACCACTATTACTGCTATTACCGTTACAACAATTAAAAGAATTACAGTCACCATTTATGACAAACATTTCCCAACACCGCAAACGACTCCCAACAACAAGCAGCACCAACCACTACCGACATCGAAAACGATCACCGTCCCGTATGATCATCGCCAGTCCTATACTATACCACAGACACCCACCCCCATCATGTCTGTCTTCCTCATACCGCCGTTACTATGACCTACCTATATCTATATATATATATATATATATAATAACCACTAACCATTTTAAAACGCTATACAGCTGTTACCAGCTACCCTCACTACTATTATCCATCTATATATAATATAAATACATATTCTCTAACACAGCGGATATATATAAATATACTGATTCTACCCATAACATATTACTTATAAGTGTGTTATCGATTTGGGAAGAATCGGTTGACATGGTCCAATTCCAACTGGATTTGAACTCAGAAACATGATGCAAAGCTGTATAGCCTAAACAAATCTATTGAAATCTGGTTCTCCGCTGTCCAACCAACCACTCGACATGTTAGCTATAATAGTCAAATATTCCTCAAACTACACACATGAAATATTTTTTTTTAAATATGTGGTGGAAAGAGCACATTAATGTAGTCCAGAGTAAACTATGTCAAAAAAAAAAAAAAGGCGTGATAGTCACAACTGAAATACTTTGAATATAGGTCTGCTCAATCAGGACTGACCTGGAGTTCAACAACAACAACCACTAACAAGCAAATAAAGGAAGCTCTATTTAGTCGCTCAACCTGCTGGAAACAGTAGCATCATCTATATGAAACTAGGCCTAACGTCTTTAAAAATGGAAAGACGGGAAAACGAGATGGTAATCACTAGAATGCTTTAGATCAAAGGTCTGTTCTATCAGAACTGACCAGGGGTTAAGCAACAATCAAAGCCCATACAAACCAAACATCGTAGATTGCTGATATATAAAAAAAAAAAAAAACACAAAACATCGGTGATATAATGAAAAATGAGATCGCGCAGTGACATTCATGCATTTCCTCGTCTATACACCATGAAGACTTTAAATCAAAGTGAAAAAAAAAAAAAAGCTGGTTTCATCTGGAAATCGAAGCTGGGTCGCGGGTTCACCTCCTTCGGGAACTTAAGACGACTTTGGGCCAGTGAAATTAGAACTCAAAACTCCAGAGACACGGAATTCTAGGCACAGAAAGGAAGTCGAATGTAACGAGACGAGGTGAAGGGGAGGGGTGGAAACAAGACATGTTATGTAGAGGGGAATAGGGAAAGGGTGAACGAAACTAATGGTAGTGGGAGGAGTATAAAGCCAGAAAGAATAGAAATAGAGAGGGGGGAAGTCAAAAAGGGAGGTTGATGATATATTTATATGTATGTATGTATGTATAGATATATATATATATGCGTGTGTGTGTGTGGAAACGATAAAAAATGCATTTGAGATAAATTAAACGTGGACAGATATAAGAGAGAGAGGGGGGAGTCTATAGATATAAGTAATTGAACGAGCGGAGCGGTCGAGAGAAATATGTATATAGCTAGCTATAGAGACAACACGTACTACAGTTCCCGAGAAATTGTGTGTGTGTTGTTACACAGACACAAAGTAACAGAAGAGTTGTAAAAACAAAAACTATAATTTATTTTTTTACTTAGTACAAAAAATATCTCATATAGACCTCAATACGTTAGGTACAATGAATATGTATATATTTATATGAAAACTGAAAGTCCACTCTTAGTTTTGCCCTTGGCTAAGCTGTATATAAGAATGCGTTATATATGTCCGATCCATGTAAGCATGGAGAAGTGGACGCTAATACGGTGATTTTGACGTGAGAATTCTGTTTATTTATATATATTTTTGGGACAATACTGTGCTGATGAACGAAATCTAGATTCATTCTAGTAATCGCGAAATCGGTCGATACACAGTTAAGTTTATTTAAAAGAAAGTTGGTCATCTTCTGTTGGTTGTTTTTCCTCGCATTAGGTACTAAATGTGGTTATTTTGAGAAGTCCACTGTGTGGCGTTATTATTTTTCTGTAATAATGCCTTTTATATAAATATAAACGAATAATTATATTCTTGGGAATAGAAATTTCCCTTATGAATTTTTTTACACACTGGCTTCTTGATAAAATTCTTGTAAGAGTTTTATCCCTTTTTGAATTTATTTATATATATATATATATATATATACAAACACACACAATGTGTATAGAGAATGAAAGGTATGTTTTGTGAGAGTAAGAGATTATAAAGAAAGTATTATTGAAAGATAAAGAGGGGGGCGGACGGAAGAAAGAGAGAGGGAAGAGGAAAATGAATGAAAAAGTCAGGCGACGTAACTAAACAATGTTGAGGGGGGAGCGATGAGCTAATATAATATATATAAAAAAAAAAACTTTCTGCTTGTCCAGACGAAGATCGCAAGAATACGATAGATAGATAGAAGAGAAAAAACAGTAACTCCTCCCCCCACTGCCACGGTATTTACAGATAACCATAACATTGATGATGATGATGCTAAAATGTCTTTCTACAACAGGCACAAGGCCAACAATTTTAGGGAGGTGGGTAAGTCGATTACGTCGACCTCAGTACTTCACAAGTACTGTAAAAATCGACCCCGAAAAGATGAAAGGCAGGTTTTGAACTCAAAACATAAACAGCCGGAAGGAATGCCACTAAGCATTTAATCGGACGCGCTAACAATTCTGCCAGCTCGCAATCTTAATAACAATCCCTTTTTTTTTTTTTTGTTTTGGCTCAAAGCCAGCAATTTCGAAGGAAGTGGTAAGTCGATTACATCGACCCCGCTCCTCAACTGGTACTTATTTTAAAGATCCCGAGAAGATGATAAAGTCAAAGTCAAAGTCGACCACCGCAGCATTTGAACTCAGAACGTTAAAGACAGACAGAATACCGCTAAGTATTTTGCCCGGCGCGCTAACGACTCTGCCGGCTCGTCACCTCAATAATAATAGTAATAATAATAATAATAATAATAATGATGATCTCAAATTCTGGCACAAGGACAATGGTTTTTGAAGGGAGGGACAAGTCGATCACATCGACCCTAGTACTTGATTGGGTCTTTATTTTGTGGACTCCGAAAGGATGGAAGGCAAAGTTGACCTCGGCGGAATGGCGGAGGTAAAAAATACGCACACCACCCGCTGTCGGCGTAACCCTAACCCTAAATTCTTAAGCACCGGGTGTGCGTATTCTTTACCTTCGCCGGCGGAATTTGGACCCAAACGTAAAGACGGACAAAATGCCGCTAAGCATTTTATCCGACGCGCTAAACTATTCTGCTAGTTTGAATAATAATTTCAATCATATAATAGGCAAGCTCTTCAAATGAGACAAAAAACTCATTTGAAAAGTATGAGTCTCACAAAAAAAAGAAAAAAAAGTTTTATTATATTATTGCTATTGTTGAAGTCGTCACAGCGGCGGGCGGCTGCTGCTGCTGTTGTTATGACGGGGCTCTGTGGTTAGAAACTCAAGCGCACGACACCAGTTTCGATTTCCAATTGGAGAAATCGTTCTCACACACGTCACTAACGTTCGGGGAAATGCATGATTTTCGCACAATCTCATTTCCCCCCCCCTCCCCACTTCTTGAGAACATCAAAGCTTTGATCTATGTAGTAAAGACTTTCCCCCCTCCTGTCATAACCGTTTTTTTCTCTTTTATTTTTAAGAAGACGGCAGTGCGAGGAGAAAGCTTTCACAAGCGAACCTCGTCCACCTGTCTTCAAGTGTAAACACTGATATTTCTTCAGTAAAGAACAAAGCCCGAGGTTTAAAAAAAAGGGGGGGGGGGGTGAAATAGGTGATGATGTTTATTCCTGTCTATCTAAAAATCATTAGCAACACAAATAAAACATGTTTGTACGTGCGCGCGTGCGTGTGTATATATATATATATATATATATATATATATATATATATATATATATATATATATATATATAGGACATTTGTTGGCGCTACAGGCACACTATATTATATATATGGTGCATCAGCATGGCCGAAGCTCTGAGCTGAAACTATAAACAATATATATATATATATATATATATATATATATATAGCGCCAACAAATGTCCTAATGTACGACACAAACTGTTAGTAGTGAGAGAGAAAGAGGGGGGAAGATTATAAGGTGGAGAGAGTGTTGAGCGTTATGTCGATTTCCATGGGACCGTGTGCTTCATAATACCAGTGTTTTACTACCCAAATAATAACTAGAAATATAGGTGTAATAGTGTAGATGCAACAACGCTTTAATAGAATATGTTGTACAGGCCACGAGAGTAAAGCTTAGTAAATAGTATCTTTATACTCGAATGAGATGAAACATAATAAACGGCATTCTTTGCCCTAATGGAGAGAAAAAACATTAATAGCATTTATACATATATATATATATATACATACACACACACACACAATAAAGTATTAATAGATGTGATGCTGCAGGTTAAAGAATTAATAAAAGCATATGCCCCCGAGATAAAGTATTAATATTGATACGGGATAACAAAAAATATATATCAATAAATTTACATACTACAGCAAAGAGATAGAATATTATTATTAAAAGCTGTATACCCCACAGGATAAAGCCTTTATATAACTGTATAGCCATGGGAAAAACTAACCCGTAATAAATATATATATATATATATATATATATATATATATATATATATATATATAGCGAGAGACAGGGTCTTGCAGATAAACACAATTAGGCTTTATATATAAACGAGTATATACACCTATATAAAGAAAACATCTAAATCGCGGCACCTTCCTAGTGAAATTATCGATTCAATATCGAGGTTCATATGTATTATTATTGTTGTTGTTTAATCCCACCTTGTCCGAAATGTAAAATAACACAATGTCACGTACACAGGGGGAAGCTCTTCTGAACTCAATCGTTAATCAATTGATAAGAGGGAATGGGAAAGAAAAAAAAATGCCACGCAAAATCGATAATATTTACAACTCACTAACTACAATGGAGTAAAGTAAAATCAACAAAGTGAAAAAGATCCTCTATGCAAAGTGAATGATTGGCGGCGATAAAACACTTTGGTCGGTCTCTCACAAACAAATAACTAGATATAGGACTAACACTAGTCTATCAGTTGTATAAATAAATATATATATATAGTCTTGCTACAAACAATTTAGCTTGCTTTATCTTGCGGAATCATTTCAATAAGGTGTAATGTGTGGATATATATATATATATATATAGATAGATAGATATATATAGTCTATATCTGTAGCATATTCCTACATACATAACACAACAAACAATATATGTTTAACATAGAGTATAGCTGAAAAACTATATACACGTGTGTGTATGAAAGTGAACTATTATTAATGTATAAAAACAAACAGCAAAGTATACGAGTTATGAAAGCCGGATACACACACACACACACACACACATATATATATATATATATAATTGTAATTATGTATGAGTGTGTAAGTATATATGTATGAATGATTTGCATCGTTTCAATAACAGACTGTTACAAGTGTATAAAGGATACGCTACATGATAGAGTCCACTGCAAAATAAAACAAGGGTGGAATATAAACATAGGCTCTCAGATGTAAATAAATTAATAAAAACAACATAAACGCATATTTCGAAAACAATAACGACTAGCGGAAAAAGAGTGAGTTGCAATAGCAAAAAAGAATTAAACATACCGCCTTTTCCAAATGCGTCTGAGCGAGATCTATGTTTTTTGTATGGGCCAGTAATATGTTACCCAGTTGTAGATGTGTCCTTGACTCAATCCGGGGAGGTGGTTTGAAATTGAAAATAGATTGTAGACAATGAATACATAACCGAATATTAGGAGGGTTCGACGTCCGGAATGTTTCTGCCAAACCTAAAAGGGAAACATACCAAGGTTCGGCATCAGCGGCCGACGCCATTTTGCTAGCTTAAATTTTGAATGCGGAATAGTGGTGCTGAGCTGATCTTTTTTTATTTTACGCTCCAAATATTAATTTTATCTCGGAAAGATTTTCTAAATAATAAAATATTAATTTAATTTCCATTTATTAAATATTACTGATTTAATTATTTTATGAAAACTTTCATTCCCCTGCACTCGACAGGTCAGAGCCAAGTTGCTCCAATCTAGGTCAAGCTGCGTTATATGGATTTCACTGGACGATGTGTTGATAAGTTGGTGTATGTATACGTGTGTATGTATATATGTATGTGTGTGTGTATACATATATATATATATACACACATATATGTATACGTATGTATGTATGCGTGTGATATATATATATATGTATGTATGTATATAGTTTCTGTGTGCGTATACACATAAGTATATCTGTATATACAGTGAATTACGTGTGTCATTCTTATGTCTGTATAAAGAACCTTCACACACAAGTTGAATGCTCTCGGTCTGGTTTCGATTTCGCCAAGAGCCATTTCTTTTCATTTACTGCTTTATGCCAAACGCATGTTAACTTTTATAACTTCTCATTTCCCTTTCCTCTAATTAAAAATGTCAGGTTTCATGCTTGTAGAATAGAAAAATAATTTTTTTTTCTTCGGAGAGGAGGTGGGGACTAAAAGTACAGCAAAAATTTAAAAAAAGACCCATATGGGAATTTATTGTATATATGTGTATTAGTAAATATATATATATATATATATATATATATATATATTATATATATATATATATATATATATATACGTGTGCGTATGTATATATATATGTATATATATATATATATATATGGGTGTGTGCGTATACATATAAATATATATATATATATATATATATAATTGTATATATTACTGAACAAGTCAAGCGATGTTTGATGTTTTGTTGCTAGAATAATTTATAAACAAACATACACCCGCAACAGAAATTTAAATAACTTCTATATATGTACATGTATGTGCACGTTTGTGTTTGTGTGTGCACGCCTGTCTCTCCTCTTTTCTCTTCTCTGTATTTATTTAGTCTTAACAGCTTAATAATAATGTCTGTGTTTATAACTTGAACAGATGGCTGGGAATGCACGTGTGAAAGTTGGAATTCAATGCATTAGGCACACACATATTGATAAGCAAGGGCCAAGAATGTATATGTGAGGTGTGGGTGGATTGTTTGGGTGGTGGAAATACGAAATTTAATGCAGATCGAAGACTGAAGACCAGAGTATTTCTGAAATTACAAAAATACCTTATTGCAAATTTGCTCTGTCTGATAGTATTTTCGGTGAAAAAAAATAATAAAAGAAATTTTTAAAAATTCACTATCTGATTTTTAATGATATAAAATTAAATCACAAATTCATTCACATTCCTATCTGCCTGTAGTATATGTATACTTGTCTATGTAATATATATGTGTTTATATACACATACACACATATACATACATATAAATATATATATATATATTTACATACATACTAGCATGCACATATACATACATATATATATATACACACACACTCACATGTATAAGTATGTTTACATATGTGTCTGTGTGTGTGCGGGTACGTTACATGTTAAGATAGATAGATAATGTTGTTGTTGTTGTTGTTATATGTATTCGTGAACAAATAGCCTCATTGGACATTTAAGCTGAAAGAGGAGTCCAACAGACCAATCGCTGGTTCACGGCATTATAGAGAGAGGGTGGAGGTGACAGGAGGTGTTTGTGCCTTCGGTATTTAAAACTATATTCCGTCAGTTAAAATGATTCCGACTGTAGCCTGCAGAGATCTGTTCCATGAAAATAGCCGAGGGTAAGAAACTCCTGGCCGGTGTGTGACACTTGGCATCAGGTATTGAGAGGAAGTGTACAGGTGTGAAGATGTTTGCACTCCTATAACGACTTCTTTTATATTGTAGTGGCACTGGAGTTCCGATGAACTGTAGCTTGAATACATCTTGTCTACTTTTTTTTTTATTACAACATGTCTTATATAATGTAAGTTGATGAAAGCAAATGTTTCTATAGTCTTAGCTCCAACAATTACGACTATCCTGAAGGTTGTCTTTTCGATGCAGCTGAGTTAATTGAGTATGTTGTGCGAAGCAGTCATCCGTTAGAAACAAACATTCTTCCATGATACTTCGGACTTGCGCTTTGTAAACGGTGACTCTTCCTTCCGTATCCAGTTTGTTCCCAATTTTACATCGCACTCCAAGTCTCTCCACAAGTTCAGTTTTACAGACAGTGGAGATATATTTTTCCCATAACAGCTTGCTCTCCTCTCTCTCGTAACGACTTTCAAGCTCCTTTTTTTTTTTTTTTTTTTTTTTTTTGGTGAAACCGTTTGCTTTGCACTTTGTTGATTCATGTTACCTTTCTGCCGACGCTTTTTTTTTTATCACGTTAAAAACTATATAAGCAAAAGTCGCCACCTGTGTGTCATACTAAATGTATAGACACTGTGGAATTGTCTGAGATGAAATCACTTCATAGATTTCTTGCATTAAAAATACAATGTAGCTGTGTGGTAAGAAGCTTGCTTCCCAACCACATGGTTCCGGGTTCAATCTCACTGCGTGACACCTTGGACAAGTATCTTCTACTAAAGCCTTGGGAGCGGATTTGATAGACGGAAACTGAAAGAAGCCCGTAATATATATATTTTATTTGTTTCAGTCATTTGACTGCGGCCATGCTGGAGCATCGCCTTTAATCGAGCAAATCTACCCAAGGACTTATTCTTTGTAAGCCTAGTACTTATTCAATCGGCCTCTTTTGCCGAACCGCTAAGTTACGGGGATGTAAACACACCAGCATCGGTTGTCAAGCGATATTGGGGAACAGGTACACAAACATATATTTACACGACGAGTTTCTTTCAGTTTCCGTCTACCAAATCCACTCACAAGGCTTTGGTCGGCCCGAGGCTATAGTAGAAGACACTTGCCCATGGTATCATACAGTGCGACTGAAACTGGAACCATGTGGTTGGTAGGCAAGCTACTTACCACACAGCTACTCTTGCGCCTCTGTGTGTGTGTGTGTTCCCCTGCCACCGCCTGGCAACCGGTGTTGGTGTGATTGCGCCCCCGTAACATAGCGGTTCGGCAACGGGAGCGATAGAATAAGTACCAGGCTTAAAAATGAAGCACTGGAGTCGATTCATTCGACAAAAATCCAAGCGGTGCCCCAGCATGGCCACTGTCTAATGACTGAAACAAGTAACAGATTATATATATACATATATTGAACTTCGATATGGGAAAAATCTACAACTTTCTACGCCACTAAACTATTATTGTTTCTGAAAGTGCTTTTTACCTACCACGGACTGCTCGAAGCTTATTAACTTCCTACACCTAGATCCCTGGATCTTACAATTACACATACATACATACATACATACATACATACATACACACACACATACACACACTCGTGTGCGCACACACACACACACACACACACACACACACACACACACACACACACACACACACATATAATTATAATAGAGGGTACATGAAGCACCAGCTTGCTAGAAAGGAGAGTCAAAATCCTCAACTTGTCCACCAATCTCACTGAAAATGTTCAACGGACCAACAGATTTAGATTTACCGCAAATAATAATAATAATAATAATAAATGCCCTGATGCAGTACCATGCAGTGGCTCTCATGGCTTTTGATCTTAGTTGATTGGAAGTGTTATCATGTACATTGTTTTATCTTGGTATAAAAGATGGGCTACAGCAAATATTCTGCTTAATACCACAGATTTGCTTGTCAGTTGTTTGACCTTAACCAGTTGAGCATGTCCCTTGGTGGCTGACGATATGTGCATCTCTGATCATGAGCAGAAGTAGTGGGGGAGCATCATAGCCATGTGTTGAGAGGAATTCTTTGGGGTTTGAATAATTCACCTTTGGAAACATGGGTGTTTTGCTCAACATCCTTAAACAAACCTTATTCAGGGACCTTTTGAGCGGGATGGGCTACTCGACCTGAAGAAATGTCTAACTGGGCCCCTCCTGCGAGGTCATGCTCTGTTTATCTTGATATGAGGTCATCATGTCGCGCACATATGGTTGTGATGCATGTGCCTGGTGTACCCTTATCAGACAGGTAGTCATGATGGGTATACTGGGCTTCGTATATTTTACCCCAGTGTCACTTTGATGGCATGCACTGCTCTCTCACTCAATAATAATAATAATAATAATGGAGATGATGATGATTTTTATTTGCCAACAGGGTGAAGGATGAGGGGGTCAAATACAAAGACAGACATAAAGTGTAGGAGTTTTACATATAATGGAATGATAAAATAAAAAGTATACTCGGTGTACATTAGTGGAAGGGAAGTATGCAAAGCATATGACACTAGAAAAAGAGGGCAAACAAGTGATCGTGATGGGGTCCTCCTGATACAGGAGGACCTCTAGGGATAATGAAGAAACCCCACCATCCAAGATCACCCTGAGAACCAAGGACGAGAGCCCACTCCAACTTCTTTCCTCCGACTCACAGGTCTACACAGAGTGGTGCCATCCACTCATGCCATTTTCGCAACTTCCACCCACGTTTTCATAAATTCACTCGAGGACAGCACTTCCCTCTCCAACCTCACTTTCCTTTCCAAGTGAAGCTTGAAAAAGTCGATGAGGGCTTTACCAAAGAGGAATGTTTCTGTCCTCATTCCTTCCAGCCTTGTCCACCTGATAACCTCTTTCGCCACAGCCACCAGACAAAGGAAAACTGTCTTGCCAGTCCGATTAAAGGAGGGCGGCGGAGCAATCATCATTATGGACTCGGACGACAGACGGATCTGTCCTACACGCGACAGCAGCTGTTCGACATAACTCCACAAGTCAGCAATGCCCGGACATTGAACGAGTGCATGCAGAACGATTTCGTCGCTCTGCGAGCACCTCCGACAAGACCGTCTGACAGCACATCCGTGCCTGTAGAGTTTATCTCAAACCGGTAGCGGCCCCCGGTAGCGGCCCCCGGTAGCGGCCCCCGGTAGCGGCCCCCGGTAGCGGCCCCCGGTAGCACTGCCAGGCCAAAGACATCTGGAAATTATCCGTAACAGTCCCCAACCGGGAAGTCCTCCGGAATAGACTTGCCAGTTCGTCTTCGTCGACGCCTAGGGTCTCCCCGAAGACATTGTCGCATTTCCCCGCTACTAATCCTCAGTAAATATCTAATGTGGAACATCCACCGAGCCTACTGCCCGACTTGTAGAGGACAGTGAGCGCCTAACGACATTATAAGTGCCAGGCGCCCAGTCTCGACCTGTCCTTTACCCAGGACTGTTGCTCCGTCAAGGAGACGAGCTGCAGAAAGGCAGGTCTCACAAACGGAGCCCACACACGTTCACCTTCTAGAAATCGCTGCAGGTGGTGCAAACTGAGTACGTGTCTGCGCATTAAAATCCTAATAATAATATCTATATGAATATTCATTTGAATATTTAATCATATATATATATAATTTAGAGAAAAAAACCACAATTATTTAATTCATCCATGAAAATCCACAATCACATATAATTGTGGTTTTTCTCTAAATTATATATTTATATATATATTGTGAAATTTAATTTAATTTTGATAAATTAAATTGAATTTGTCCCTGTAAATTTGGAATTTTTTTCCCTAATATCATATATATATATATATATATATATATATATATATATATATATAGTATATTATATATATATATGTATATATATATATATATATGTATATATATATATATATATGTATATATATATATATATATGTATATATATATATATATATGTATATATATATAGATATATATATATATATATATATATATATGTATATATATATATATATATATATATATATATATATATATATATATATATATATATATATATATATATATATATATATATATATATATATATATATATATATATATATACATATATATATATATATATATATATATATATATATATATATATATATATATATATATATATATATATATATATATATATATATATATATATATATATATATATATATATATATATATATATATACACACACACACACACACATGAACTTTAAATCAAAATTTTAGCTGTTTCTTCCAATAAATACATCAAAAGCAAAATTTTTTCATGGATCCTTAATATATTACTGTGAATTCCCAACTTACTATTTTGCTTGTGTGGACTCCAAAAATCTTATATAGACCCCCAGTTGAGAACCACTGTTTTAAACTGTATAAAGAGAGGAGAAAGAGAGAGAGTAAAGGAGAGATGCACAGACTGTTGTAAGAGATGCAAGATGAGTGCTTGACGTCAGGCAATAAGTAAAAGAACGCTACACACGCGCGCAGAGAGAAAATCACAGGGACAGAGTATGAGACGGGAGTAAATGACAGAGTAGTCGTGGGAGGAGTTTTATGAATGAGAAATTTATTTTAAGGTTATAAATACTTTTCTTTTGAAAATTGGTTTTCAAGGCGCAGACGTGGCTGTGTGGTAAAAAGTTTGCTTCCCAACCACGCGGTTGGGGAGGTGCATGGCACCTTGAGCAAGTGTCTTCTACTATAGCCTCGGACCGACCAAAGCCTTGTGAGTGGATTTGGCAAACGGAAACTGAAAGAAGCCCGTTGTGTGTGTGTGTGTGTGTGTGTGTGTGTGTTGTGTGTGTGCGTATACACGCACGCGAGCGTCTTCGTGTCTGTGTTTGTCCCACCACCACCGCTTAGCAGCCCGGTGTTGGTGTATTTACATCCCTGTAACTTAGCGATTCGGGAATAGAAACTAATAGAATAAGTACCAGGCTTAAAAAGAAGCACTAGGGTCGACTAGTTCGACTAAAATTCAAGGCGGTGCTCCAGTATGGCCACAGTCAAATGCCTGAAACAAGTAAACGATAAAAGATTTCATTATTTTGTATAAGCACCAAAAAATGTGATAAAAGTTAAATCATAATTATTTTATGTATGACATATTTCCTGGTATTATTCATGGCGGCAAAAAGTATACTTCCAAAATTACCCATCCATTACCGCATGGATTAATATATTGGAAGTGATACAAGCGGCGCAGAATTTGTAGTAATTCTCCCAGCGATCCCAACATAGCAAGTTCGATTCCCTATTAACTCACTCACAGCAGTTATATTTCTACTCTCGAATTTTAAGTTGATACTGTGACATGAGAGAGAAAGATTCAATCAGGCTGACAGGCCTTCTAAATGAATACAAAACCTTTTTAGTATCTCTTCAACTCGATTTTATCGGTACAGGACGTTTTCATTTAATTTCATTTCATATAACGAGTTGACAGCTTAATTCGTTCGTTTCTTTTCACTGTTAATTTACACGAAAAACATTTTGATCGTAATGTTTTATTTATTTGTATCTCTATTCTTCTTCTACAACTTTTGTTTATCGTTTTTGAAATTTGGATAAATTTTTACCTCTGTTCAGGCATATGACGATGTAACAAGAGAGAGAGACAAGTATAAAACAACGAGCATTTTCGACACCTGCATCTCTTCGTTTTCAATAACTGTTCCAAAACTGCCAAAGTTGTTCGAGACATTTGTGTTGTGTGTGGAGAGTGTGGTATTACTGAAAGAACTGCACAGAAGTGGTTTTCACTCTTCAAGGAGGGGAAATTCGATCTCACAGACTTTGCGTTCCGGCCGACCTGCTCAGTACAATGAAAACCCGTGCCAATCCACAAGGGAACTGGCCCAGCAGATGGGATGCTCTCATGATACTGCCGTCTTGTACGTTTACTCGATGGGTATGAATAAAAATAAACAGGGGAAAAAACGGATTTATTTAACAACCCAATATAAAAACGCGCGATGGAATTGTAATATCCGTTTTAAGAAGCACGGAAATACAAAATTGAATTTAAAGAGATCAAACTTAAGGAAAAGCTATCCTTTCCTTTTGCCATGAGGCACGGGGCTCCCAATTCGGAACTATTTATGGATAGAGTGTTGGGAATAGCTATTCCTCGAAGTCCCATAAAGTTCTATACTTAATGGAAAAGGAAAAAGAGGTACAGAAATGGATAGGCAAGAATACAGTGGGGGGGGGGGGGCGGGATTTATTGGGGCAAAAAAATTTGTCAATATCTTAATTTTGTTGTATAAAACAAAGGAATATTTCCCAAAATGGGGGAAACCTACCCTTTTCCTTTTCCATGAGGTATGGGACTTTGAAAAATAGTTTTTTTCAAAAACCTTTCTTTCTCTCTCTTTCTCACACACACACATATATATACAAATACACACACATGTATATACACACATACATACGAATATATATATACACACACGCATATACATACATACATACATATACAGACACACATTAACGCAAACATGTATACACACACATATATACACACATACACACTTCCTTACACACACAAACATATACATGTATGCAGAAACACTAGAATTTGCAAATTTAAAAGTTCGCTATCATTACTGAGATTGTATATCATTAAATTTAATTTTTGTTCAACAATTATTTCACATTACTTTTGTTACTTTTCAAACATAATTTTTTTTAAAAAGGCTAAAAAGCTAAAATTTTAAATTCAAATATAACAAGCAAGACGAAACGTATATAGGAATATAAGAGAGAAAATTAAATTAGAGTAGCGGACGATAAGATGACGGTGATGGCTTTGCTGAGGGTAATCTATAACACATCTGAATAATACAACTGACAGGTGAGGTGAAGTTAAAACAAATGTGTGTGTGTGTGTGTGTGTGTAAAACTGGTAGATAAATGTAGGAAGAAGCAGGAGAAAGAAAGAACGAAAGAAGAACAACAAAGGTAAAGCGGATGGCGATGATATGATCATGATGACGATGACAATAACGACGACGAAGGGGAGGTCGTGGACGGTAGTAGTAGTAGTAGTAGTGGTGGTGGTGGTAGTAGTGGTGGTGGTGGTAGTAGTGGTGGTGGTGGTAGTAGTGGTGGTGGTGGTGGTGGTAGTAGTAGTAGTGGTGGTAGTAGTAGTAGTGGTAGTAGTAGTAGTAAATGTGGTGGTGGTGGTGGTGGTAGCAGCGTCGGTTGCTGTGGTTGTTCATAACAGTGCTACTGCTGGCGTATTGGTGGTGGTGGTGATGATGGAGTTTTTTGTTGTTTTATTGTTAACGTTTGTGTTAGTGGTAGAGGTTTTGATGGTGGTCGAGCTGGTGGTGGTGGTGGTGGTGATAGATAAATAAAGAAAAACAAACAAGGAAGTATTCGGAGGAAACTGCCGATCGTAATCTGACACAACCTTCGTGTTGTGACGTCAAACAACTTTTGCAAAGCATTCTGGGTATGCTGAAGTATATGGCGTTGTTTACGCCTTGTTGTTGTTGTTTAGCCACAGGACACTACTGATCGAGTAAACCTATGATCAAACGAATTCTAGATGTTACTCCGTCTTAATCTTTTTTTTTTCTTTTATAGAAAGGGTGGAGGTTATCTAGATTATCTAATGTGTCGTTCTGGTCTTTTTGGTTCATGTTTTTATTTTGTTTTTTTCTTACAAAGATTTGGCTGTTATTTCTAACAAGTCGAACGATTATTCAGAGGCTTCATCGTTGATATGTACGTTTTATGGGCCTCGTTGATTTTTTTTGGATTTTTTATACAGAGAGAGGGAGGAGAAAGACAGACACAGAGACAGAAATAGATAGATAGATAGATAGATAGATAGATAGATAGATAGATAGATAGATAGATAGATAGATAGCTGTAAATATATAGATATAGGTATATACATTTATATATGGCAATGCTTCGGTATTTGTATATGACGTCAGTTGTGGATGAATGCGAGTGTGTTTGACTGTTCAGCCCCGTCGAGCAGATAAAATACCATGTCACACACTCATTCATGACGTCATAGACTTTTACCAAAAGATTGGCATATATGTATTTATATATGTATTCTTTTATTCCTTTATTCTTTTACTTGTTTCAGTCATTATTTACTGTGTCCATGCTGGAGCAACACCTATTTAGCCGAAGAAATCGACCCCTGGACTTATTCTTTGTAAGCTTGGATACGAGGACCTAAGCACACCAACATCGGTTGTCAAGCGATAGTGGGAAGACAAACAGACGCAGACTCACAAATATATAAATATATATATATATATATATATATATATATATATATATATATATATATATATATATGACGAGCTTCTTTCAGATTCCAACTACCAAATCCACTCACAAAGTTTTGGTCGGCCCGAGGATATAGTAGAAAACACTTGCCCAAGGTACCACGCAGTGGGACTGAACCTAGAACCATGTGGTTGGAAAGCAAGCTTCTTTTCACACAGCCACACCGGCGCCTATATATACATATATATATATATATATATATATATATATATATATATATATATATATATATATATATATATATATATATATATATATATATATATATATATATATATATATATATATATATATATATATATATATATATATATATATATATATATATATATATATATATATATATATATATATATATATATATATATATATATATATATATATATATATATATATATATATATATATATATATATATATATATATATATATAGTTCAAAAACACAATAACAAAAAAACAAAAAAACAACAAAGTGAGGACGTGATATGGATAGTATTATTGGACGCTCAGGAAAGGAAAGAGAGAGTGTATGACGTTTCGGGCGTAGCCCTTCGTCGGAAAGATGGAAAGTTCGGAGAATGGAAGAACGGAGAAAGAGGAAAATGGTACCGATGCCCACGAGGTTACATGATGATATATATATATATACTTTTATTTATTCTTTTATTTGTTTCAGTCATTTGACTGCCGCTATGTTGGAGCACCGCCTTTAATCGAGCAAATCGATCCCAGGACTTATTTTTTGTAAGCCTAGTACTTATTCTATCGATCTGTTTTACCGAACCGCTAAGTTACGGGGACGTAAACACACCAGCATCGGTTGTCGAGCGATGTTGGGGGAACAAACACACGACGTGCTTCTTTCAGTTTCCGTCTACCAAATCCACTCACAAGGCTTTGGTCGACCCAAAGCTATAGTAGAAAACATTTGCCCAAGGTTCCACGCAGTGGGACTGAACCCGGAACCTTTTTTTGGTAAGGAAGTTAGTTACCAAACAGCCACTCCTGTATGTAGATAGATATACACATGTGTGTGTGCGCGCGCGCGTGTGTATGTGTGTGAGAAAAAGAAGAAAATGGAGAAACTGACATATAGACATCAGCTTCTTCAAAGATATTCAAACCAATATATGAAATTCTTATCCCTACAGCCGTTTCCATGTCCAATTATTCAATTAGAGAAATTAGATTAAATCAAATTAAATTTCCAGAAAGGAGTTACATTCAAACGTGTTGGAATGTAACTCCATTCTGGAAATTCTCCCCTGATGAAATACTATATCAACCAGTTTCAATATGAAAATTTTAAATTAATTTAATTTCATTTCATTTCATTACATCTTTGGTCGTCGCAATGCTTTGCTTTCGTTTGTTTAATAAAAATTCCTCCTCGTAATGATTTTGCTTTCCTTCTGTGATAGACAGCTATCATGCAAAAAATGATAGCTTCTAAATCCTGTTCTCTGATTAGGTAAAATTGAATAAACTTTAAAACTCAGTAACATTTTTTTGCAATTTTTCAGGAATAAATTAAATTAAATTAAATCAAATTAATTTAAAATTTTCATATTGAAACTGGTTAATATGTATTTCATCAGGGAAGAACTTCCAGAAAGGAGTTACATTCCAACGTGTTGGAATGTATCTCCTTTCTGGAAATTCTCCCCTGATGAAATACTATATTAACCAGTTTCAATAAGAAAACACTTAATTAATCTAATTCTCTAACTGAATTAACTGGACATGGAAACAGCTGTAGGGATAAAAATTTCATATATTGATTTGAATATCTTTGAATAAACTGACGGTTATATATCATTTTCTCTATTTTTTTCTTTTTCTCATTTATAAATATCTTAAATACCAATATACATCAATACAAAACTGAGGTATTTAGTTTTTCACTGAACACTGGTATAGACCGGAGAACTAGGATACAAACATCACATAAAGGATTAAGGATTATAGGTCTTTGACATAAATAAGGATAGATAGATAGATAGATACAGATATATACATACATATATATATATATATATATATATATATATATATATATATATATATATATATATATATATATACATATATATGTGTGTGTATATGTATATACATATATATATATATATATATATATATATATATATGTATATATATATATATGTGTGTGTATATATATATATATATATATATATATATATACATATACATGTGTGTATATATATATATATATATATATATATATACATATACATGTGTGTGTATATATATATATATATATATATATATATATATACATATACATGTGTGTATATATATATATATATATATATATACATATATATGTATATATATATACAAACATACATGCATACATACATATATATATGTATATGTGTGTGTGTGTGCGCGCGTGTGTGTGTATTATATATATTATATATATATAATATGTATGTGTATAAATACGTATGTGTGTATCATGCTGAACAATTTTAGTCGAACGACTCGACACCAGTATTTATTTTTTTAAGCCTGGTACTTGTTCAATCGGCCTCTTTTACTGAACCACTAGGTTACGGGGACATGAACGCACCAATACCGGTTGTTAGACGGTGATGAGACACAAATACAGACACAAAGACAGTATGTGTGTGTATGTATACACTAGCTGAATAGCCCGTCGTTGCCCGGGCAATTTTTACACTAGAATGTCTTACATAAATTTTTGTTTATTCCATGTCAGACCATGCCTTCCCCGACAGATAGGCCTCTTGATCAGGACAGATTTGTGCAATTTTTAGCAAAAAACTTCGTTGAGGGTTTTTTTTTTCTTTTTAAATTATTTACATGTCTGTTCGACCGTTTCTCATGAGTTTATTCATTAAAATTTATTAAATCTTCAGAAGTTCTTACAACTTTGGTCGTCTTAATGCTTTGCTTTCGTTTGTTTAATAAAAATTCCTTCTCGTAATGATTTTGCTTTCATTTTGTGATAGACAGCTACCATGCAAAAAATGCCAACTTCTAAATCCTGTTTTCTGATTAAGTAAAATTGATTAAACTTTAAACCTTAGTAACATTTTTCTGCAATTTTTCAGGAACAATATTCGGCGTGAAACGGGCGGCAACATCTTAACCAGATTATATGCGAGAACCAGTAATGTGTATGTGTGTGTGTGTGTGCACAAACACACTAACACACACACACACACACACACACACACACACGTGTATATATATATATATATATATATATATATATATATATATATATATATATATACTAGCTGACGTACCCAGTAATTCTCGGGAAAGCGGGACTTATCCATTGGTTCCGTTCTCATAATTGTTTCGCTAATCCAATAACAACAATACAAAGTATGTAGCCCTTAAAACGGGCTTTGTATATTTACAGAGAATACCGAACTGTCTTACACAGGATCTTGTTTTTAGGAATTCCCAGTAAGTTATGAATACCCAAATTGTAAAGTCAGTTATGTAATAACATGAAATTAGTTACCCGATAGTAAGAATTCAAATAAAGTAGCCCCGAAAAAGGCTTTAATGCATTCCCAGAGTATTAAACATAGGAGGAAATACTAATAAGGTATGTATACTAAAATCGTGAAGCATGTTATGGAATAACAGGCTAATCAGATATGAGATAATAACAATTCAATATAAATAACTCTGAAAAGGGCATTTGTGCGTTCCCAGAGAATATTACCCTCAAGGGCGCTGGTGTTGGCATATTCGTGAATAAGTCACTAACCGAAATAAGTGGATCTATTCTTCAGGAAAATGCTATTTACTTCTTTAAGGTTTGTACTGGATAAATTGCGAAAATAACTAACAGTTCAAATACTAAGAAATAAGCATACTTAATTTGATTTTTACCAAATAATTTAGGAAAATGAATGGTTTATTTCCCTTGGCTATATATAAGGATCCCTTCCAGGGGCGACCGGTTTATTTCCTTTGGTTTTTTAAATAAGATATATTAGATATATAATGATCCCTTCCAGGGGCCCTATTATCGATTTTTTCCACCAATTTGAATATGCCATGAGGATTCCAGGCATGAGTTCTACTCACGTGTCAAGTTTCATCAAAATCGATATAACGATGTAGGAGGAGTTAGCTAACAACTCCACAAACACACCCACAGACAGAATTTCCCACATATGTAGTATACTAGCTGGTGTATCCGGTAATTTCTGGGGGTAAAGATGTTCTATTGAAACGCCTAATTACTCTGATATAAGAAAGCAATTCCGTCATAAATGCCACAAAAGGTGTATTTTCCGTCACGTAAAGGTATAAAAAAAACTGTCAGCTGGAGGAGGGAGAGATTGTTGGAAGTTGGCGAGAGAGGTTTTCGGAGGTTGGCAAGAAAGATTGTCGGAGGTTTGTGAGAGAGGATGTCGGAGGTTGGCGAGAGGCAAAGACATTATTCTGCTTAGCGAAGGCATCTGGGAAATGTGTATCTGCTGTCATTCACTGAAAACTATTGTTTTACCGTGAGAAAAGCGTTGCTGAAGTGTTAAGTGAAATTTGGCAATCAAGGATCGAATCTACGCTATGCCTGCATGAAGCCGCTACAAATACGTTGTGGATTAAAAAAATTATCTACTCTCACGGAAAAAGTGTAACTGTAAAAATGCAGAATTATCGGAGTAATTGGCATTTAAAAAAGTATGTATGTATAGAAATGTATGAATGAAGTCTTTAAGGAAGTGCAATAATAATGTTTAGCAGTTCAAAACTGTGAGTAGTGAAATGCAGAAATAGGTCGGCTGATCGTGAGAATCAAATATTGATCGCTTCGCTAAAATCTGCAGGTGGTATGGCTTATTTCCCTTGGGTTGTTTAAATACAATATTAGTAATATATAGTAGATAGAAGGATCCATTGGAAGGGCCCTATTATCGACTTTTTCAACAATCTAAGTATGTCACGATATTTCCAGACATGAGTTCTAATCACGTGTCAAATAAAGTATAAAAGTGACATTGTCTGCAAAAATTATAAATAGGACACACAAAAAATCAATATTCAAAGTAATCGAACATAAACAATGAAATTGAGTGTTTAAAAAAATATTGCACAGGTGCTATGGGTTATTTCCCTTGGGTGTTTAAAAAAATTAGCTATATGAGGTAGATATAAAGGTCCCTTCCAAGGGCAGTATTATCGATTTTTCAGCAATCTAAGTATGTCACGAGGTTTCCAGACATGAGTTGTACTCAAGTATCAAGGTTCATCAAAATCAATATAACGATGTAGGAGGAGTTAGCTAACAACGACACAAACACACACCGATTTTCCAAATATGTAGTATATATATATAGGGAGAGAGAGAGAGAGAGAGAGAGAGAGAGAGAGAGAGAGAGAGAGAGAGAGAGAGAGAGAGAGAGAGAGAGAGAGAGCTCTAAGGAAGTATTTTGCTCGTCTGTTTGTCCTTATCCACTGTTCTAAATCACATTCTGTGTTGTTTTGCTTTGATTTGTTTGCTCTCGGTCCTGAATTGCCCGCAAAAAAAAAAAAAATTATGCAGACACTGCCAATATGGGAAGCCCTCAGTCTTATCATTAACTGAGTATTACTAATTGGTTGATAACTGAAGAAGAATTAGGGACCTTCTGTGTTTGTCTCCCGTCCGGTTGTACTCTCAGTATACGTTATGTCGTTTATTTACCATACAATTTTTCATTTATTACACACACACACACACACACACACACACACACGCACGCACACACACACACGCACACACACATATATATATATATATATATATATATATATATGTATGTATGTATATATACATACAGTGTACATTTAAACACATAACAGATGTCCATAATAGGACATCTAACCCGCTAGACCATTGGTAGCAAAAAGAATGGACATATATGTATGAAATCGTCTAGACCACTGGTAGCAAAAAAGAATTTCAAATTTTTTTTTACTACCCTGAAATTTATTAATATATATATATATATATATATATATATATATATATATATATATATATATATATATATAAATATATACACACACACATACATATATATATATGCACATACATACATACATACATACATACATGCACACACACACACTCACACACACACACACACACACACACACACACATTAGAATTATTGTCTATCTGAACTTCCTTCTTTTTTTACATAGCTTGTACAAGAGCGGACTAATGTCATTTTTACTCCGAAATATTAAATAAGGTTATTCTTCAAACACACCGTCTTCTTTCTTCATCTCTACCTCTTTGTCTATATCTATTATCAATGTATCCCATTTCTTTATTCATCAGTCTTTCTAAATATATTGTTCTAATGTCTCACGCATGTCTAAATTCTTTTGATATTTCGATTAGCTATTTCTTTTTCAGTTAATTCCATTCGAAATAACTTCATTTTCAGTTTTATTAAAATTTTCTTTCATTTTCAAAACAGACCCCTAATAAATTAATATCACCTTTCATTTTATGTCTGTTTCAGTGAGGCTCCATTAACATCTATTTCTTTTGAACTTATTCTCCATTATGTAG
Source organism: Octopus bimaculoides (assembly GCF_046866305.1). NCBI lineage: Eukaryota > Metazoa > Mollusca > Cephalopoda > Octopoda > Octopodidae > Octopus > Octopus bimaculoides. Next base: position 74,857,167 of record NC_142929.1, on the reverse strand, counting down.
CGTCTTTAAATCTAAGGTGTCTTTCTATAAATGGTCCAGCCCGACCACACAGCAACAAAAGATACAAGAAGCATCTATTACATCTGCAACAGAACAAGCGGCTGTTTACAGGCTTGAGTTTCTGATAGGTAAAATATACATTAAATATACGATAGACGATTTCATACATATATGTCCATGAATTCATTTGCATTACATAACAGTTCTATTCAAATTCAAGCTATACATAATTCTATCTTTTCAATTTCATTAATATTCCCTTACAATTTTCAGAACAGATCCTCATAAATAAGAATTCTCACTTTCCTGTGGAATACTTTTAATATTGCTCTTAAGCATTCTTTTACATGAAAGTCCCTTTCACTCAGGGTTTGTGAATTGAAGGAAATTTTTAAAATGATGAGCAAGCAAGAGATTTCACTGAAGAATTCATGCTTAATGAATTTGTTAGTTTGTGAGAAACTAATATTAATTGAATTTCATTGAGAAATATCGATGGGAAAAAATTAGATGTTACAAAGATGGTGGTGGTGGTGGTGGTGGTCCAGGTATGGATGAACGAACGAAAAAATTAAGGAAGCACTACGCATATATATGTATATGTATGTATGTATATATATTTTTCCCTACTCTTCCTCGTCTCCTTTTTTATTCTTATTCTTTTTCTTAACAACTTTAGATATTCGCCCACTTCTATATATTAATTTCTTCACACATATGCTTTTCTTCATTTGTTCTTTCACTCTGTGCTTTCCACTCATTTTCGATCAAATCTGCGAGTTAACTTGAGATCCCTTGACGACAATGTAACATTCATTTAACTAAGGTATCTTCAGCCTGGTTAGTAGCTAGTGGAATACTACCCCCTCCTCATTGAGTAATTACTACTTTCGAGGTTCTGGTAGCTAGGAAACATATGTAGTCTGAATTTTATCTGCTCCATTCCCTAAATTTGAATTTGTATCCGCATATACAGCAACCCCAGTTACTAACCGTGAACTATAAAATAACTTTTTTCAGCTTATCGAACTTCGGTATAGGAAAAATTTACAACCTTCTGCGCCAATAAACCACTATTATTCCTGAAAGTGGGTTTTTTTTTTACACCTTTTACGGACTGCTCGAAGCTTCCTACACCTGGGTCCTTGGATCTAACCTTTACGTATCACGTGATCATCTTTCTTTTCCTTCAGGATTGTCCTTAAAACTGGACGTAATCTATCTCTCTCTTCTATCTTTTCTCTTTTCAAAGAAAATATTTCTCCAGAATTCGCTATTTTACCCTCGTTCTATTCTAACGACCCTCCATATTTGTTTTCGTTCGGTTTCCTTTTATGTCTCCACTGTCCTGTTTTTGTTCCCAACTTTGACCCTCCATAAATCCAAAATTTTATTTTGGTATTTATGGGTGCAACTGTCTTTGAAGACTCATATTGTCATTCAATGCTCGAAATGAGGAGTAGATAGACAGCCGACAACTGATGAAGGGTCGTTCTTTGTGCTACTTTCCTGCTTTCCATTTGTTTTTCTCTTTGTTTGCGTATTGAAGTCATTTGTTTTCGTACTTCATGTTGTTTACTGTTGGTAACGTCCTGTACCCATATATGCATTTTTTTCTATCAGCCCTTTCACGCTTACTTCGTTCATTCCACACTTCGTTCTTTCGTTCCCCCTCTCTCACATTTCCTTGCCTTCTCTTCATGCTCACCTTCCCTCCTCTTTTCACTTCACTGTGTCCGTCATTTTTTCTCGCCCCTTCTTATTTCTTCTGTCCCTCTGCCTCTACTTCTCCCTCTTCTCTCCCCACGTGACCGCTGTTCGGCCAAGCCTAACCTTTCTCTCTTGGTTCGGCCGCTGTCCGTGCAACATCTATATTCCTCCCTGTGCCTGTGAAATCCTGTACCCCTGCCGTAAGGCTTTACTTCCACACACGCCAGCTTAATTTAATCCATCCTTAGTCGAAAGACACCTGTTGTTATATCCTGTTATTTGTATTTGTGTAACATTTTCCGTTTTTTTTCAGTCCTTGTTATCATATGCATTCGCTGCTTTCTTCCAAGGAATCTAATGCTCTTAGCTTAGTTTTTCCTTGGGGCTGGCCAGATTAGAGCAATCTCGAGTATAACCAGCCGAAATTGCAAAGATTATCAGGAACTTGACTGAGGAAAGAAAACTCCGAATGACCCGTTCTTGTTTTCTTTGTATCGTCTATCTGGATGTTTTGCGTTCTTGTCCCATTTTGTATTATATATATATATATATATATATATATATATATATATATATATATATATATACATGCATATATATATAAGCATATACATATATATGCATATATATATATGCATATATATATATGTTAATTCTCTAAATGAAGTATTAACAGTAACTGCACGATAAAGTGTAGTATATTGCCACTTAAGTGTGGCTGACCCCTAGGGGTGGATGTTACTGTTGCTTTTAGCCCCAGGAGGACATCTCCTCCAGCTGGCTTATCGACACACGACTGTGTCCTGTTTGCCAAGGGAGTTATCCCTCTCACCACGACCAGCAGCACGAACGTATCCGGATTTCAGGGTTATTTCCCTTCTTCGGCGTTCGACAGCTGATGACCTTGGTGAGAGAGAAAAACCTGGCAAAATCTTATATCTTCTTTTCCAGTGACATTCTTCACTGATATTGAAAAGGTGAAAACAAGCAATGTTAATTCTCTAAATGAAGTATTAACAGTAACTGCACGATAAAGTGTAGTATATTGCCACTTAAGTGTGGCTGACCCCTAGGGGTGGATGTTACTGTTGCTTTTAGCCCCAGGAGGACATCTCCTCCAGCTGGCTTATCGACACACGACTGTGTCCTGTTTGCCAAGGGAGTTATCCCTCTCACCACGACCAGCAGCACGAACGTATCCGGATTTCAGGGTTATTTCCCTTCTTCGGCGTTCGACAGCTGATGACCTTGGTGAGAGAGAAAAACCTGGCAAAATCTTATATCTTCTTTTCCAGTGACATTCTTCACTGATATTGAAAAGGTGAAAACAAGCAATGTTAATTCTCTAAATGAAGTATTAACAGTAACTGCACGATAAAGTGTAGTATATTGCCACTTAAGTGTGGCTGACCCCTAGGGGTGGATGTTACTGTTGCTTTTAGCCCCAGGAGGACATCTCCTCCAGCTGGCTTATCGACACACGACTGTGTCCTGTTTGCCAAGGGAGTTATCCCTCTCACCACGACCAGCAGCACGAACGTATCCACCCCTAGGGGTCAGCCACACTTAAGTGGCAATATACTACACTTTATCGTGCAGTTACTGTTAATACTTCATTTAGAGAATTAACATTGCTTGTTTTCACCTTTTCAATATCAGTGAAGAATGTCACTGGAAAAGAAGATATAAGATTTTGCCAGGTTTTTCTCTCTCACCAAGGTCATCAGCTGTCGAACGCCGAAGAAGGGAAATAACCCTGAAATCCGGATACGTTCGTGCTGCTGGTCGTGGTGAGAGGGATAACTCCCTTGGCAAACAGGACACAGTCGTGTGTCGATAAGCCAGCTGGAGGAGATGTCCTCCTGGGGCTAAAAGCAACAGTAACATCCACCCCTAGGGGTCAGCCACACTTAAGTGGCAATATACTACATATATATATATATATATATATATATATATATATATATATATATATATATATATATATATATATATATATATATAGGTTTAAAAAACACACAAAAAAACAATAACAAAAAAACAACAAAGTGAGGACGTGATACGGATAGTGTTATTGGACGCTCGGGAAAGGAAAGAGAGTATATATATATATATATATATATATACATAAGACGAGACAAAAGTTAAAAAAGAAAGAAAAAAGAAAATATAACAATAAGCCTTTTTTGAGGGGAGGGACCAGTCGACTACATCATCAGGAGTGCTCAGCTGGTGCTTATTTAATCGAGCCCGAAAGGATGAAAGGCAAGATCAACCTCAGCGGAATTTGAACTGAGAATGTAAAGAGCCGGACGAAAAACTGCTAAGCATTTTGCTCGGTGAGCTGACGATTTTCATCGCCATCTGACCGCCTTCAATAATGATGATGATGGTGATGATGATGATGATGATGATGATGATGATGATGATGATGATGATGATGATGATGATGATAAATAAATAAATAAATAAACAAACAAACCAGCAAAAATAAGCAAAAACAAAAAATACAAACCCTTAAAATTTGAAATAAGAAGAATTTGGAACATGCGAACAGTAAAGGTTGTGCCTATAATAACCAGTGCGTTGGGAACAGTAAACAAAGATAAAGACAAATTGCTGAAAGAGATAGAAATATAATGCCAGAAATCCTACAGAAAGTTTGTCTATTAGGGACAGCGAGGACTATCAGGAGGGTTCTAAGCACTTGAAAGACTGCTGGAAACTTGTGGATACCTAAGATTACAGGTAGTAACAGGTAGTAATCCGCTACCCACATAAATCGCACTAGGAATAAGACCGAACCTGTGTCAAACAAAAATAATAACAATAATAGTAATAATGATAATAATCTTTTCTACAACAGGTACAAGGCCTGAAATTTGTTTGGAAGGGGACTTGTCGATCATATCGACCCCAGTGTTTCACTGGTACTTAATTTATCGACTCTGAAAAGATGAAAGGCAAAGTCGACCTCGACGGAATTTTAACTCAGAACGGAGCGACGGGCGAAATATCGCTAAGCATTTCGTTCAGCGTGCTAACGATTATGCCAGCTCGCCAAATGATAATAAAAATTTCTTTTATTGGCCACAAGGATCCTCGTCGTTGAGGATTAATAATAATTCATTCTAATTTGGAACAAGGCCATCAAATTTAAGGGAGTAGTTAACCGATTACATTGACTCCAGTATCTCACTGGTACTTTATTTTATCTCGAAAAGTATTTGTTCCAGTTCTTTACGTTCTGAATCGAAATCCCACCAGGGTCAGCTTTGCCTATCATCCTTTTAGAAGTTGATAAAATGAATAAAATAAAGTACCAGCCAAGCACTGAAGTCGGTGGTATGATTAACTCCCGCCTCACTCATCAAATTTGCAAGGTCTTATGCCTTATTCCCTAACTAGGGGAATAGAAGTGGAGCAGGCTGAACGCAGCCATACTTGTACTGGTTTACATTGAAGGTTAAAGAAAAAAAATCTTGAGCCATCACGTGAGAGATAACAGTTTAGTTTTACTGTCGGTCGTCTGTTGAACTTTGAATAATAAATATTCCACCTCCTGGGTCTTTCGGAGACACAAAACAAACGGCAAAATGTCACGGAAAGAAGACATTTTGCTTCTCTTCTTCCCAAACCGCCTCCTTGCAAAAGGTTTTATATTCTAAAGGCAAAATAAAATAACAACAACTTCCCTACAAAAAAAAAATCGATATCAAATTTGTAAGAAACGAGTCATAGACTTACTAGCAAGCCGAGACTGCAGACACAGTTTCGATTTCCTTCCATAAATGATACGAAAGCCCTCTAACAAAGGTTTTAAACATCAAATTTCTCAGTTCGATTCCTCTAAAATATCTGTCATTCATGTCTACTCAGAATGAAATAATCTGATGTATGCAATTGAAGCAGTATTGAATTAAAAAATATCTAGCTAGCTGTGCATCATACTTAATGTGAATACATTGCTGAACGACAAGTTACTGCGGCTTCGTCTGGAATAAAATTTCTTGTGGATAGGCAGTATTTAAAAACAAGCTGTAGAGAAAGGAAACGTTCCCGGTGGCTTTTCGCAATACAACCAGTAAATGCATTATTTACAGTTACTACATATCAGAAGCGACAAACCTCGTCAATGCATATGGCTACCAGCCAGTACAAGTAACTGAAAAGGCCCCCAAAAGCCGAAATGCATCTTCCGTTCTCGCTGCCGCCCGGGACGATTTTTAATCCCCTACCGATATATGTTGCGTTTTTAAACACAGTGCGTCCACGTGAATTTTTTTTTTCTTCTTTATCTCGAACAAAAACCGCATATATATATATATATATATATACACATTATATACATATATATATATATACATTATATACACACTATATACATTATATACACATTATATACATTATATACACACTCACACACACACACACACACACACACGCACGCACGCACGCACGCATAGAGAGAACATACATATGTATATAAGATATATATAGATATATAAAATATATAATATATAATATTCTATATTTTACGCCAGTGCCATAACGATAGAGATTTATTTTAGTTGTTAGTATGGTCAGTACCTATTGTGGTTAACATGCAATTTGTAGGATTTTTTTTTAATGGAAGTAAACTGATCGGAAGTGACGATAGTAACATCCCATGGTTACATAAAACGAATATAAAGCGAACAGGTGTAATCCCTTAATTTTATTAGCAGAACTCTTTCATTATGCCGCGTCCACAGGCATCTACTTCTATAGTACCATATAGTGATATCTTAAGTACTTTAGAAATAGTAGCTGAGGTAGACCGTTCCAATGTACTATACCCAACAACAAACGCAACGGAGAAGGTGATTCGGTAACTTGTATGTCGATGCTTGACAGCCACCACGGTTACATATGGGTCATGCAACAATCCTGCACTGCTACACTGGTGAATTCATGTGTGTTTTGAATACACGTTGTCTAAAGAGAAGAGTTGTTTCCGATGACGGAAAACGACAACCACGTTCGAATCTGCCAAAATGTATTGGAAAATAATAGACACGTTCATGTTTGGATTCTCGCTGTTCTACGTGCACTCCATGATCTAAACTCCTAAATTAAGGTCTCTCCAAGTGTAAATTCGCTACAGATCACTAGGTAGAATACTTCATTATCATCATCTCTTTAACATTATTATCTCGTGTCTTAGGACTCATAGGGTTGGTTGCCCAGTTTCCATAGTGGATAAGTAACCAAGATCACAACAGACCCCCACCCCTAGTCAGTCGTAGAGTTACCCACTCACAGTTGAGTGTTTTTATTTTTTTTTGTTCAAGAACACAACGTAGCACCCGGTCGAGAATCGAAGCCACGATCTTCAGATCGTAAGTGTAACACCCTAACCACTGGGCCATACGCCTCCACTTGACCAGTTCACCTCTGTCAAAAAAAAAGAAAAAAGAAAAGAAAAAAACAGCCACATCACCATAACACATTTCAGTGGGTTACAGTGCAGAGGTAGCCAGTAAAGATCTGTTCTATTGATCTCATATGCGAACAAGTAGCCATGGTCTGCGAAATCTCAGACACAACGAGGTGGGGAAGGGAGGACACGTTTCCATTGTTATTTTATGTATGAATTCGATCTTGAAGACAAATAATCTTTTGATGTCTCGGTTTAGCTTAGCTTAGTTTAGCTTAGCATAGCGTATCATGACGTTGCCATGGTCACCAACGAACTGTTTGGTAAGTATCGATTACGTACTGTGATCAGTTTTAACTTCAAAATTCGATCTGTTATTGTAACAGGATACTTACGACTATGTTGACACACACACTCACATATGTATGTATGTATGTATGTATGTATGTATGTGTGTATGTGTGTGTATACGCTCATATACAAAATGCACATGCACTGACTTGTGCACGAGTATGTCATGCGTTATGCCTTTCTGTATCTGTGTGTGTGTATGTGTATGCATATATGTTTATAAATATGTATGTATGTGTGTGTGTGTATGCATGTATGTATGTATGTATGTATGTGTAATTATATGTATATACATATTTATGTATGTAAATATCTTTATCTTTTGCTTGCTTTAGTCACTGGACTACGGCCATACTGGGATACCGCTTTGAACAAATCGAACAAATCGATTTCAGTGCATTTTTTTTTTTTTAAGTCTGCTACTTCTGCTATCGGTCTCTTGCGAAACCACTGAGTTACGAGGACGTAAAGAAATCAATACGGTGTGTGTATGGGGGGAAGGGATAAAAACAAGCACAAATATACATACACGACACACACACACACACATATTTATACCAGAGGCGACTCCAGGTTATCAGCGTCACTTGGGCTCATGACAGATTTCGCATAAGACAAATGTCTACTCGAAGAATATCACGCTTTCCGCTTTATCTCTGGCCCCAAATGGCTTTTTTTTTTATATATAGTACTATGTCTTTCTCCATTTCCAAGTTGAGGGTTAAAATAAAGCAACCCTGCAAAACACAACTGATCTTTACACATAGGTGCACAGAATAACAGCAATCAAATAACGACAGCGGAGTGCACACCAATCATCAGCGATCTGTCGCCTGTACTCTTGACAAGAGATGCCAGTTAGTTTTTTACACCTACTAGGCTCGTTCGTATAAGCCCAAGTTGCTGGAAAATATTTCGTTCCTTTAAGAATATTGTAGAATGGAAACTTTTCTTAGATTGGAATTTAAATACTAATCTCTATAGAAAGTTATTGTTTCAAGAAAACATTGAATTTGAATTACTTTTAATTTTTACAATTATAGATAACAACTTGGGCTGTAACTTCTGAGCCCGAGTTAGGTGCGTGTGAACGATGTCGAGAGAACATCTGCTACGAATGATATTTTTTGACACAGGGCATTTCTAAGACACCGCCAGACGCTGAACGAAATGAACTCCGACCAAGCTCAATAAAAGGAGCCTGTGTTATTGGCTGCAATTACACACTTGAAGTCGGTGTTGTTAGAAATTAAATCAGCTTGCAAATACACGTTCACTTTACTAAATTGATACTCTGGCTAAGCCCGAACAGCCCGAGTGCCGGAGTCGCCACTGATATATATATATATATATATATATATATATATATATATATATATATATATATATATGCGAGAGTGTGTATGTATGAATGTATACACACTTATCTGACAATATGATAACTTTGGTAGGTTTCGGCCAGTATAGGCCCAGGCCATGTCTAACTTGATAGCACCACCTGGTGAAGTCTTTCAGTCATATATGGGACACCATGGCCCACTCTAGCAAAGAGTTATTATTGTTGGAGACATGTCCGGGTGTAGGAGGTTGGTCCGGGATTTTTTGAAGAAATTTGTCCAGTGAACTTCTGAGTTTTATGGGATCCCTTTCCGTTTTGACGTATTTTGTTATGGTATTAAAGAAAACTAGACCAGTTGAGGTAAAGTAGTTGTGCCGTAATGTTATGTGTCCTGTGTTTCATTTTTGTAGTGAGCGGATAGCACGGGGGCCAAGTCTTGGGTGGATTTTAAAATTGATGCCAACATCATTTGTGAAATATTGATGGAATATTTTCCACATCACATAAATGATGTAGCGCTCCCAGCGGCGTTGGAGAGAGTAGAGATTGAGTATTTTAAGTCGACCCCAATAGTCAATGCCTGGCATGTCGTCTATCTTTCTTGTTATTGACCTCTAGAGTGCTTCCACTTCAATAATGAGTCGCTTCGTATGGGAAGACCACAGTGGGCAACAGTATTCAAGGTAGACCACAGTTGGGAGACCACAGTGGGCAACAGTATTCGGGCAAAAGTAGAGTAGAGAAGGATGATGGTGTGGGCATCTCTAGACCGGAAAGTTCTCAGAATCCAGGAGCACATCTTGCGGGCCAAGTTAACCTTGCTGTTTACGTGGGAACTTCAGCTTAGATTGTTATCAACGATTACTCCAAGGTCTCTGGTGTTGTTGGATGACACTAGGGAGTCACCCGAGGGAAGAGCATATAGTGGTTTCAGGGTATCCTCTTTTCCAAAGTGGATCAAATTAAACTTTAGAGGCATATTGTATTTTTCCGTCCATTAGACAACAGCAAATAGATCCGACTGAAGGCATGTTCGGTCTTCCATACCGTTTATGGCTTTCTGGGGGTTGGAATCATCTGCAAAGATTTTCAGTGTAGAATGTTTGATGACGTCTACTATGTCATTGATGTAGATAATGAAGAGGAGTGGACCTAACACAGCACCTTGTGGGACACCACTACTGACTATGGTTGAGCTGGATCGGATTCCCTCAAACACACGTTGAGTTCTGTTCGTCAGGAAACGCTTTATCCACTGCAGCAGCTTTCCACGGACTCCAATTTTGGACAATTTTTTCAGCAGGATTTTATGGTCTACTTTGTCAAATGCCTTGTTGAAATCAAGGTATATGACGTCAGCGTTGAAGCCTTCTCCCAAAACTTTTAAGATGTCATCAAAATGGTGCAGAAGCTGCGACAGGCAGTCCCTGCCATCACTGAAACCATACTAGTTGGGGTTCAGCAGATTGTTGTCTTCGAGGAAGTGAGTCATTGGCGATCTCACCACCCTCTCAAATACTTTAATGATATGAGGGTGAGTGAAATCGGACGGTAGTTCACTGCAAGAGATTTGTTTCCCTTTTTGAAGACTGGAACGACAGACTGGGAAAGAAAATGATCAGGAATGTAGCCTGCATCAAGTGAGTTCGTCCGGAGCTCAGGTAGAGGGGTTGCAATTTGATGTCGACACATCTTCAGGACAGTGGCCGGGAACTTATCGGGACCTACTGTCGAGTTGTGCTCGATCTTATTATTTCTGTTAGGATATCAGGAACACCAAAAGTTATGTCAGATATAGTTAGTTGAGGGTTTACATCACTGGTACTAGCCAGATCTACCGCATTGGCGTTACTGAAAACAGAGCAGTATTGTCTCTACAATATCTCACACATGGATTTTGCATCATCATGTAGAGTGTTCTCATCAACCAGAGGACCAACAGTGGAAACAGCGACTTTATGTTTTGGGGGCTTTTGAGTGGGTAGATGAAAAGAACATTTTGAGATTGCGTTTTATTTTCTCAATGGCTCAATTCTCCTCAGCTGCTCTTTGTTTGTTAATGATGACCATCATGCTTTTTTGGAGGTTGCGTTTTTTCGATTCGAATGATGCAATCAATGGCAGTCGAATGGGTGCGTTGCTGCTGGCAATATTTAAGTTGGTTGATTTTCTTGTTAATTCTTTTTGTTTTTCTGATAATTGCTCTTCTGTTTCTAGGGATTCTGCACTTAGATTTGTATACTGATCTTAATGGAGCATGTTTTGCGCATACATTTGTTATGGTATCTACAAATGTCTGCCATGATGTGTTTATGTTGGTTGGGTGTGTGCTTGCGTGAAGGCCCAATCAACTTGTGAAAGATCATGATCGATCGCATCCCAGTCTGCGTTTTGAAGATCCATAGTGTCAAATGGTATGTAATATGTTCATAACTTAATTTTACATAAAAAGTTCACTAAAGAAAAATTGAAAACTAAGGATAACTCAGCTGAGTAAATTTTATATAAAACATCAGAACACTACCACGTGGGCTCCATTGGTTGCACGCAATTCTAGACGATCCAATACAGTAAATTGTGGAAGTTGAAAAGGTAATTGATGAACACCATGCATATATATATACGAATTTAGGACCCCCTTCGGTCATGAATGATCATGGAATTGCACCTAGAAAGTTACCCTCCGAGGCACAAGTCCGGACAAGGTTGTTTATGGAAGACCAGCAGTCGCCCATGCATACCAACCTCCCCTCTCCACGCCACCGATGTTATCCAAGGGAAAAGCAAAGGCCAATACAGCTTGGCACCAGTTATGTTGCAACTCATTCCTACAGCTAAGTAAACTGGAGCAATGTGAAATAAAGTGTCTTGCTCAAGAATACAAATCGCAGCCCGATCCGGGAATCGAACTCACAACCTCACGATCGTAAGATCAGCGCTCTAAGCACTAAACCATGCGCCTTCACATATACACAGGGAGACCATAGACCAACTGATTTTAGGGTCTGAAGAAATGTTGTAAAGCTAAGCGCTTTACGGACGTAAAACCCGGGTAACTCCATAGACCGACCATATTTATCTTCACAACTCTCTCTCTATGTGTGTGTATATATATTGGTCAGTAGTTCATATATCCGAAAGAGAAGCAAACTGGAACATTAGAGCAGTAATATTTAGAGGGTTGTTAGTTATAGGCGACTCCCAAACAGCTAAGCACCTTATAGGTGCGAAACCAATGGTCATTCTCTGACAGGCCATGACGATCAGCATTATATCTACTATATATGAGGGAAATTCTGTTTGTGGGTATGCTTAAGGAGTTGTTAGCTAACTCCTCCTATATCGTTTTATCAATTTTGATGAAACTTGACACGTGAGTATAACTGGAAAACTCATGAAATACTCAGATTGTGGAAAAAATCGATAATAGGGCCCCTGGAATGGATCTTTACATTCTTTACATATATTTAATATATTTTATTTTCAAAACCAAGGGAAATAACCCATTCGCAAGGTTCGCCCCCGCCCTACTGGGGGGTGGGGTCGTGGAGCTTTAGGTGTTTTCGCTCAATAAACACTCACAATGCCCGGTCTGGGAATCGAAACCGCGATCCTACAACCGCGAGTCCGCTGCCCTAAACACTGGGCCATTGCGCCTCCATATATACATATATATATATATATATATATAGATAGATAGATAGATAGATAGATAGATAGATAGATAGATAGATAGATATGTATGTATGTATGTGTATATGTATGTATAAACACACACACACACGCATGTTGTGTCACTGTCGCTATATGTTTAATCACCTTCAAACAGCCGAGACACCTTCATGACATTCCTGACACTACGATTCAATTCTCAAAACACAGTCACTTTTCTGGATATTTCCTAAGTTGGCTGGTGTTGACGGTGTAGCATTTTCTATTTATTTTCGTCGCTAAAGCTTTCAGGGAAAGCATCAATTACATTTACTCCAATACACAAACGCGCGGAGCAGATCGATCCTTGGTGTCTAGTCAAAGTAAGCCAATACTTCATATGTGAATGAATGTCCTAGAAGTGACATTAGAAGAGAAATGAATGAATGTCATAACAGTAAATTGTTAGTAAACTGTTCAATAAAAACATTAGAGTTAACCACGGATCAGAAAGCGCTCGGGGTTGCTGCCAAGACCATGGGTATATAAGCCCCTACCTTCAGATTAAACTTTTATACATGTATTTTCTTTCTGCCATTGGCACAAGTCCTGAAATTTTGTGGGAAGAGGCTAGTCAATTACATCAACCTCAGTACTTATTTTATGCATCTTGACAGAATGAATTATGCAGTTGATCTCGGCGGGATTTGAACTAATAACGCAAGAAGCAGGAAGAAATGTCACTAAGTATTTTGTCAGACGCGCAAATGATTCTCTCAGCTCGCTATGTTGTGATCGTTCGATAGACACACTGGTGGTCTTCTCTTCATCTTTTTGTTTGTTTGCTTTTTCTCGCCCTGTCAATTCTTTTGGAAGAAGAGCTTATGCTCGAAACATAAAAGACTTTTCCTTCTAATGTTTCCATGTCACCTACTTCCTGGGCGTAAACTCAGGGTTTTTTTCGTCCTCATGTTACTTATATTAGGGACACTACTACGCCATATTTTGACACTGTGGACCAGAGTTCCTCGCTGACAGGCCGTTGATATTGAGTATGCAAATTAGTAGCTCCAGTTCTCTAGAACTACTAGTTTCAATGCATACGTAAACGACTGGTTGCTTCTTTCTCTAGTATTGGTCAGGTGATGTAGACACCTTTAATTAAGGTTGTTCCTCACTGTTTCAATCAACAGAGAAATAGGAAAATTTGGCCGGTCTACTATAGAGGTTTTCATATATATACTAGCAAACGCACCCGTCCTTTGGACGGTGTAATTTATTATAATGGCGCACTCCTTTGGACGGTTTTAATTGAATTAGCCTGCAGTTAGAAATCACTTCAAGTTGATAAACGTAAAATGTATAATTACCGATTTCTTTAGCAGTTTATTATATGGTATTAAACAACCTACGTAATGAATAAAGTTTTTTCAACACAAATTTGGCAGTTAGTAATAAATGAAAGTCCATGAAATGAGATCGCAATTTCAGTAGGCATTAGGGATCTTATATCTTACCTGAAGCATTTTGTAGCATGTAGTTATTTTACTCGTAATGCCTGACACAACTGAATTGAAACTTCTTCAATGAAAGTCATATATGATAAACAAAAGCAAACATTTGTAACAAACACACAAATAAAATAATGGCATGTACAAAAACAAATGTCAGAGCACGCTTATGAGTGAACAGCATGTGTGAAGTAAGAAGGTTCATTGAAAGTAATGTACACTTAACAGCAATCATGGAAATGAAGCAAAATATCAATGAAGTTCTTGTGGGAAATCTGATTGCTAACGGCTACAGTATGGCGTAGATGTGAAGATTGCAGTAGAGGAATAACTACTGTAGGATTGCTTTGTAGACAACATTTTTGGTTGTCTGGATGGCCAACTCTGGAACAACCGACATAGAACTGTCCACGTGAGAAGGTCCAATCCGACAACTTTGAGCGACTGACCTTCGGCTTTGTTAATTGTCATGGCGAGGCTGAGTTTGAGGGAACTGAATTCTCTGCATACGGTAGGGACAGTCTGTTGGGATTAGCGGAATTTTCGCAATAAAAACGGTATCATTTTTGCAGTGTCCCGTGATAATTTGGGCTTCAACGACGTGGTCCATCATTAGTTTTACCACTAGGCGAATTCCATTGCATAGTGTGGGTGCATTTAAATATCACAGGAGGATGACAGGGCAACCAACTTTTAAGTGAAGTTCATGAGGAGGGTGTCCTGAGGTATGTTGGGAGTTGAGAAATTCTATTGGAAAGTATATAACCTGATCGAGGTCGGTAACGGTGTCAACTGATCTGTAACAACGTTCTTAAGAAGGTAGCTTACTGAGTAAGTTATAGTTAAGAGTGGTGATAGCTGCATTTGTAGGTGCAAGAACAGCCCTGTTCTAACGTGCAAATATCGACAGTTTGCAATGAATGGGCATTGTAAAAACTGTATAACTGTTACAACTTTGTATGAGTAAAAGCAGAGAATATATATAATATGGATTAATTTCTGAAGGCATTTTAAAAATAAATGAATGTTGATTTAAATTGCATGGCTACCTCAAGGAAGTGCTAATATGCAAATATCAGCAGTTTGTAGTGAATGGGCATTGTAAAAACTGTAGCTGAAGACCAAGTGAAAGTAGCATAACTAACATCATCAAAACTAATGTCCCTTGAAGCAACGATCGTTGGTATTTATTTACCTAGAAGGTGTTTTCGTTCCCTGTGGCGGTATTACTCATTATGTGGAAAATTTGAAGAGTCTATGACCATCTCTGGAACGAAATTGTATGAAAAATATTGATTTTAGGGGGATCAAGAAAAAGGCACACACACACACATCATCCGTTTTATTATATATATAAGATGTATGCATTTGCTTGTGTAGATGTATGTATAAATAATTATATATATATATATATATATATATATATATATATATATTGATAGGAAGGACAACAAAAGAAAGAGATCTCGATATTATGTAAATAGAGGAATTTATCTGTACAGATATATATATATATATATATATATATATATATATATATATATATATATATATATATATATATATATATATATATATATCAGAACACAACTGAAACAGTATTTAATAAAAACAACCATCTGTGCTATATACATATAACGATTATATATCGTTGACAGGCAAGTTAGGACAGATAAAATCTCGTACGGACGCGTAACGTTTAAAAATGGAGAGAGATGGAAAAAATTATCCTGGGAGTAGCTACAGAGCACAGCAAATGTATTTCGATTTTCTTGAGCATTGTCAGTGACGTGTACCACACTTTGCTTTGTACATAGAAAAACGTAGGGGAGAGAGTAAGAGGAGAGGTATTAAATGACAGAATAGTTATGGAAAGAGATATTCATATGAGAAATTTTATGTGTGTGCGTGTGTATATATATATATGTGTGTGTGTGTGTGTGTGTACGTACTTGCATACATATATATGTATGTATATATGCTTATGTGTGTGTGTGTATATATATATATATATATATATATATGCTTATATATGTGAATGCACGTATGTATATATATACATACATACATACATACATATATACATTTATACATACATACGTTGTTGAGGTCATAAGAATTTATAACCATTTGAGAGAACGAGAAGCAATTCTTTTTGGAACTGGATCTCGAAGCTATATACATACAACTGTATATAATAGCATGTAAACGTTGGGTTGAAAAACCCTTTTGGATAGACTTCTACTTTTCCTATTCAAAAGAATTGTTTTCCACCCAATATTCTCATGCTATCACTATAGCTTTATATGTGCTTCACGACCCATTTCCCCCCCAAAAATTTTTTATACGCGTAGACGTGGCTGTGTGGTAAGAAGCTTGCTTCCCAACCACATGGTTCCGCGTTCAGTTCTACTGCGTGGCACCTTGGGCGAGTGTCTTCCATTATAGCTCAGGCCGACCAAATCCCTGTGAGTGAATTTGGCAGACGGAAACTGAAAGAAGCCCGTCGTGTATATATGTAGTTAGAATAAAAGAATATATATATATATATATATATATATATATATATATATATATATATATGTTCAAAAAAGGAAAAAGACAAAAAAAAACAACAACAAAAAATAACAACGTGAGGACGTGATACAGATTGTGTTACTAGACGCTCGGGACAGGAAAGAAAGAGAATTTGACGTTTCGATCGGAGCTCTTCGTCGGAAACAAAGAAAGTCCAAAGAAGGGAAAAACGGAGGAAGAAAAAGTCGCCACCGATATCCACGAGGTTACACACACACACACACACACACACACACACACACATATATATATATATATATATATATATATATATATATATATATATATATATATATATATATATATATATATATATATATATATATATATACATATATATATATATATACTAGCTTAAAAGCCATGCTCCGTTGGACTTCTAAGCTAGCTCCTGAGAAGGGCTAATTGGGTTTGCGGCCCAAAACTAAAGAGAGAAATAATAATAAAGCATTTATTGGTATCCTACCATCTCAGATTTATATCACAGAAATATCACATTTGGAGAATTTTGCATCATTGTGACATTTGGAGATCACTGTAAAGCAGCTGGATAAATAATATTCTTAGTTTTAACATTTGGTGTGAATATGAAGAAATTGTTGCCGTTTCCAACTCTAGAACGACCAACATAAAGCTTACCATGGGAAAAGCAGTGCTGCATGAGGCGAAGTCCAACAATCTTGAGTGATAGTCATTGACATTGCAAAACTAACTATTACTGAAAATTGAAGTCCTTTGAATTTAAAGGGTATGTCTGCTAGAATCAGTGGAATTCTTGGAATAAACGCATTTTTCTCCCTTTCCTTGTCCAGTGAGGATTGTTGATTCCAAAAGATGTGAATGCATTTACTTGACAATCAGTCTTATTCCATTGCACAGCTTTGGGAGATCCAGATTTCTCAGAAGCATGAATGAAACTAACTTTCTTCAATGCCAGTTTGTAAGAAGGCTTTCCAGGAGGATCCCAAAAGTTAAGAAGCTCAGTAGTTATTATTATAGAATATATATATAATTATTCAATATTAACAGTTTTGTATTAGAAAACCAATAGAAATTATACAAGGCTGTAAAAGAAGTGCTCAAACTAGTTGAGTAGTAACCGTAGTAAGCAATCTTTTAGAAACGGGACTGGGAACAGTGGAAATATAAATAAAAATAAGAATAGATATAAAAATATTAATAAAAATATAAATAAAAGTAAGGACACTTCAAATAGGCATACGATACCGGAAAATCCTAATATGGGGATATTTAAAACAAAAGTTTCGCGACCCAGAATAAGAGAAGTAATCTGGTTCCCCACCACCACCACCACCACCACTTTTTTCCCTCAGGGTAAGAAATCTACCAAAAATGTTTTTTAGAATCTTGGAAAATAATTTTCCTAGGGACCACAAATACTACAGTATTTGTAACAGGTCTACAATTAAGTGTTCCTACTCTGGAATGCCAAATTTAGCATTCATTATTGCTTCTTTAAATAGGAAATAAAATAAATAAGTTAAAATATGCGAATGTCCGTCTCAGGGAAACCCTGTTTCTAATAAAACCAACTGTAAGCCACGCGACGATAGTGGAACGGGCTCTTCATTCCCTCGGATTATGCCTAAATCTGGGAATGAGACAAGTGGTATGGCTGATAAGAATAAATTTGTAAGGGCGGTTAATGATGTTGGAAATAACCTTAAGGGTGGCCGTAAAAAATTATGTAATTGTAGGGACCCTTTTTTGTTTGTCCACAAACGTAGTGTATAAATGCGTAGTTAGAGACGAGGACAAGCAAAATAGGTTTTATATTGGAAGCTCAGTGAATTTTAAAGCCAGGTATAGAGCGCACATGAGTTCTTTTTCTAATGAGAAATATAATTCCACAACACTCGCCTCTTACCTGCATGACCTCAAGAGGAGGAATAAGAAGTACTATCTTGAATGGTCAATCCTATCTAGAACCCCCCAATTTAAGGCTAATATTAGCAAGTGTTTACTATGCATTAGGGAATCCCTTTCCATTCTTAGGTCTTTTGGGCCGAAAACCTTGAATAAGTTTATTGAGGTAATCCCTTTTTGCAATCACAAATTTTCCTCCACCTTCCTAAAACTATATAAAAATAAAAATAAGAACAAAAATAATAGTATTAGTAGTGGTAATAATGGTAGTAATGGTGATAATAATAGTAATGATAGAAATAAAAATAAAAATAAAAAGACAAAAATATTGATATAAAATAATAATAAAAATATGGATACAATGGTAGTATTTATTTATTATCATAGCTTACGTTGGATTTGAAACCTAGTAGTTTTATTTAGTTACCAAACCTGCTTAACTATTCTAAAGGGTATATTTAAAATTTTTTTTTTTTTTTTGGTCTAGTCCATATTATTTATATAAGCTTGCTCTCATAATTATAATTTCTCTTTACTGGCGCCTTCGTTGATGTTTGTTGTGTGTGTTCTTTACCCTGAAGAGGGGGTTATCACTAGTTTGTGCTCTATGTTGCTCTAAATACGGTGATATACCCCCGAAATGGCCATAGGTGTTTTGTGTTTGTATTCCGACCTATATTTGTAATCCATTGTAAATGATGTTAAATTATGGATTGACTTTACCGATGTTACCTGCTGGATGTTGGTTTAATGTATCGACTTGTGTGCCTTGATTTCTTGGACTTAAATAACGTCGATAGTGAAATATGGATTTTACTTTGTTACACATTGGATGTTGTGTTATTATGTCGTCCCGTGTACTTCGGTATTCCTGTGTATGAATTACGAAATTAGATTTTACCAGCTAAATTTGCTGTCATGAGGGAAGTATTGAACTTTCGTACAATTTGAACTTAAACTTCTTTTATTAGCCATTAACCTCAACGAATGAGCTATTTTACTACGTTTCCCTATGTATTATTTTTTTCTCTATATATATTTTTTCTATATATATATATATATATATTTTTTTATTCCACTATATCTGTACCGGTCTATAATATTTTTAATCATATTTTTAATCAACTTTTTAATCGCAGTTTATTTATTTATGTTATTCTATTATAATTTTGATCGATTTTATCCTTATGTATAAAATTTTGACTTCCCTTTGCTATTTTGTTTTTTTGGTCTTGGCTGTACTTTCTACATGTGGTCATTGGTGGGCTGTAGCTTTCGAGTCGATGACCTAATGGTCTTATTCTGCAATAAACTTTATATATATATATATATATATATATATATATATATAGTAGCTTTGTGTCTGTATTTGTCCCCCACCACCGCTTGATAACTTGTGTTGGTGTCACGTAACTTAGCGGTTCGGTAAAAGAGACAAAAAAGTGTACTAGGCATAAAAAAGGAAGAACTGGTATCGATTTGTTCGATTAAAATACTTCAAGGCGCGGTCGCAGTCTGGTGACGGAAAAAGATGAAAGAACCACTAGATTCCGAAGTCAAACTTTAAGGGAGGTAACTCTTGTTCCCCTATATCAGTAATAGTATGGTTCTGAAACCTCTAAATCCCAATGCTGGATGTTCAAGAACCAAATGAAGGGCTGATTTTCAATCCCGGGATCACCCTGATTCCAAAAAGGTATAATATGTCTATGTAGAGCAAATGTAGAGTGAGATACAGGTGTTGCAGATGGACAGACAGAATTTCGCTGTACGCACACATAAACTAGAGTATCCGAGTTGTCGATAATGACGGAGCTACTGTTGAAGAATGTTTATGATGAAAGTTGCTAATGAGAGAGAGTATGGGGATGTAAATAAAAATGCCAAAATGACAAGAAAATAAGAAAATGATATTTATCACTCCCCAAATATTATACAGGTTTTATTATTGTTACTGTGCACAATATGTTGCAGACAATGATACGTCTGTTATTTTACATTGTTATTTTCTACAATAAATGCACTACCTAGTTTCACTAATGTTCTACATGTTTATGAATTTAAAACTACCCAAATATATACATAGGGTACATGATCTTACAAACAGGTTACATTCTTTTTCTAAAGGTTTTCAAGGGACAGCAGGTTTAGTTTATGCAAAATCTGCGCATTTACAACATATAGGAATCTTGCAGGTATGAAGTGGATTCGATCCACTATACTCAAATTTGAATTAACACTGCGTCAGAACTTTTCCCACGGTGGAACAACGGTTTTGATCTGACAGCAGTTAGATATGTCCCAGACGCCTTTAGCTAGGCCGAAGCGGTGTCTCCACCACTTGACCTTTTCTGACCTCTTCTACTCCATCAAATCTAGAATAGAGATAACAAGACCGCCAGCTAAATCCTTTGTTCTCACTATCCTTCTAGATAGCTATAAAAACAGGAGACCCCAAGCAAAGTTTCTATTTAGTCACCAGTCGGTGACGACTCAACAGCTTAGTTACCAGTCGGTGACGACTGGACATCTGAAGCCATGGACACAAGCAGGCAGCCCCTAAAAGACAAACGGCCAGAGGGAGAAATAAGTTTACTGTCAGCCACTGTGAGACAACGTCGCACACCTTATAACTATTACGAGCTCGCATCCTTTTCTCTTTAACACTACCATCTCTCTCTATATATAAATACTATGAGAAAGTGTACATACCTATACAGGCCAAAAATTAACTTTCTTTACCTTACATGTTTTAAGAACTGCATGATACGATTACACTAACCTACCCGTCGTGGTATGGCAACTATGCAAGTAACGGTAAAATAAAATATTTCTATAAAAATGTCGATCACTCTTCATGAATTGTTCATATTGCGCATCCTGCAGCACATCGCTACAAACTAACTATTATCGTTACAATGGGTGACACATCGACTACACATCTCCCAACCGTTACAAACATATGTGGCAAAAAAAAAAACTAAAGAGAGAGGGCATAGTATTTCAGGTCAGACGGCTGTTTCTGAGGGCTCGTAATTACGTAATACTTATAATGTCAGTAGGTGGAGTGTGCAAAAAGTTAAGGATATGTCAATCTAGATGTCAATCTCTCCACTCTGAAGACGGCTTATATGCATACACGACTTGTGGTATATCCTTGACTTTTTGCACACTCCATTTATCAACATTACAATTATTACATAATTCCGCGCACCAGAAACAGCTGTCGAACCTGAAATACTATGCCCTCTCCCCTTACTTTTCTACATTTTTGTGTTCCATGTAAAACTGTTCTGTAAATATACAAATATTTATATGCTTATACATGATTGGTCATCTTCTGAATATTTTCAGTATTTGCTTCTCTCTCCCTCTCTCTCCCCCTCCCTCCCTCTCTCTCCCCCTCCCTCCCTCTCTCTCCCCCTCCCTCTCTCTCTCCCTCCCTCCCTCTCTCTCCCTCTCCCTCCCTCTCTCTCCCCCTCCCTCCCTCTCTCTCCCCCTCCCTCCCTCCCTCTCTCTCCTCTCCCTCCCTCCCTCTCTCTCCTCTCCCCCCGCCCTCTCTCTCCTCTCCCCCCGCCCTCTCTCTCCTCTCCCCCCGCCCTCTCTCTCCTCTCCCCCCCGCCCTCTCTCTCTCTCTCTCTCTCTCTCTCTCTCTCTCTCTCTCTCTCTCTCTCTCTCGCTATATATATTCTTTTATTCTTTTACTTGTTCCGGTCATTTGACTGCAGCCATGCTGGAGCAACGAAAGCAAATGAAGCCCTCACCAGAAATCTCGTTATTCTAAAAATAACAGCTAACGGTCTGGTACAGAG
Source organism: Octopus bimaculoides (assembly GCF_046866305.1). Lineage (NCBI taxonomy): Eukaryota > Metazoa > Mollusca > Cephalopoda > Octopoda > Octopodidae > Octopus > Octopus bimaculoides. The sequence goes on along the minus strand of NC_142929.1, from coordinate 74,834,910 downwards.
AAATATGCTATTAAGGCCACTTATCTGCATACGATTTTTTTTTCGCTCTAAGTAAGTGTGTGTGTGTGTGTGTGTGTGTGTGTGTGTGTGTGTGTGTGTGTGTGTGTCGTAGAAATCTACGGATGCACAAACGCACATAACGGAGAAAATAAAACAAATATGGACGACCACACAGTCATGCCTGGCACTTTATTCTATTGGTCCTGAACGGATGAAAGACAAAGTCGATCTTGGCGGGATTTGAACTGAAAACATTTAGCTGGAACAAAATACCATTAAGCATTTTTGGCGACGCTCTACCAATTCTGCATACATAATTCTGCAACACTATTTAACGAACAAATGAAAACTATGCGATGGCATTCCGGCGGTAATCGAAAGTGAGAGAGAGAGAGAGAGGGGGGAGAGACAGACACACACACACACACACACACAGAAGATAAGAGAATGAGAGACCGACCGACCGATAGACAGAGAAGATAAGAGAGTGAGAGAGACAGACAGACAGAGATAAGAGAGAGATAGAAGATGGTGATGGATGCGAAGTGGTAAGAGAGAGAGAGTGAGAGAGGGGGAAGAGAAGCCATGATTGCCTGAGACATTCTTTGTCAATGAAATTCTTCCGAAGTCGTCTGTCAGTCTGTCTGTCTGTCTGTCTATGTGTCTGCACTTCTTCAGATTTAGCTAGACTGGAGGTGACTGACTGGGTTCACTTGAATGGTGGTGAGTCAGTGAAATGACCCAAGTGATAACTAGATAGGGGGGGTAGTGGTGGCAGTGCTTGTAGTAGTGGTGGTGGTGATGGCGGCGGTGGTGGTGGTTTTATCTTTTACTTGTTTCAGACGTTATACGCCAACCATGCTGCTCTCACCAATTTGAAAATTTTTTAGTCGAATGAATGGATCCCAGTACGTTTTCTAAAAGCCTGCTGCTTATTCTATCGGACTATTTTGCCGAACCGCTAAGTTACGAGGACGCAAACACACCAACATCAGTTGTCAACACACACACACACACACACACACACACACAAGTGATGTGGTGGGGGTTGTGATAAAGTAATCGAATAAAAGGATCGAGACAAATCACGAGATGACATCCAAAGTGACACCAAACCAATCTCCCTAACGAAAAGAAAGAGGGTTACAGTTTTATAAATGATATCAGTTTAAAATGTAAAACGAAGAAGAATCTAGATGTAACAGGGATAGACAAAGACAGAGAGAGACAGAGAGACAGACATATAGATGGCCAGAGAGAGGGAGAGAGAGAAAGAGTTAAAGAGCATGCCGTCCCCTATCGGACAATAGACGAAAAGGGCTTTGCTACCTACCTAATGTTAATCAATGGACCTGATCGGATGAATACCGTAGAACAGCGAGTAAAGCTCTCAACGACCCGAGTAATTCTTTTAGCGTTTTATCTTTTACTTGACTCAGTCCCTGGGGTGCGACCACGCTGGGGCACCACCTTGCAAGTTTTCATTTTTTAGTCGAACTTATCGACCTTAGTTCATACTTCTTTTACTGCTCATATTTGCCGAAGAGCTAGATCATGGGGACGTAAACAAACCTACACCAGTTCCGGTTATTAAGTGGAGGAGTGATAAACCCAAAGGCCCAAACGTACACATCATCATTATCATTTAACGCCCGTCTTCAGGACTGGTGTGGGCTGGATGATTTGACATGGGCCGAAAGATTGTTCCAAGCTCGACTGTCTGCTTTGGTATAGTTTTTACGGTTGGATGTCCTTCCTAATGCCAACCATTTTACAGAATGCACTGGATGTTTTTTTACGTGGAACCGGCACCAAGTATATATATATATATATATATATATATATATATATATATATATATATATTAATGCTTGTTTTTATGCTCATTTACAATAAAAACAATTTTACATTGATCAGGTGGGCTACTTTATACCTTTATAGAGTACAAATTTAATATTCGAAGTCACTGTCAACACACTAACACCGGTTGTCAAGCATGTATAAGAATTATATATATATATATATATATATATATATATATATATATATATATATATGTCCACCAAATTCACTGTGGAGGCGCAATGGCCCAGTGGTTAGGGCGTTGTGAGTGTTTATTGAGCGAAAACACCTAAAGCTCCATGAGGCTCCGGCAGGGGATGGTGGCGAACCCTGCTGTACTCTTTCACCACAACTTTCTCTCACTCTTACTTTCTGTTTCTGTTGTACCTGTAATTCAAAGGGTCAGCCTTGTCACACTGTGTCACGCTGAATATCCCCGAGAACTACATTAAGGGTACACGTGTCTGTGGAGTGCTCAGCCACTTGCACGTTAATTTCACGAGCAGGCTGTTCCGTTGATCGGATCAACTGGAACCCTCGACGTCGTAAGCGACGGAGTGCCAACAACAACCAAATTCACACACAAGACTTTGGTAGGCTCAAAGCTATAGCAGAATAAACTTACCCAAAGTATCTGGCTATGGGACTAAACCCGAAACCAGGTGGTTGCGACCGAACTTCTTAACTGTATATTCCTGCCGGCGCCAATGACATGAATTTGGTCGCAACAAATTCACATCAATTACATTAAAACTGTTTTTCTCGAAAAATAAAAATATGACCATTAAAGACCCTCAATTCATCCAGCATTTTCCTTTTCGTTTAAATTGAATTTTCTTTCAATTTCATTTTTCTGTTTCCTCTCTTCAAATATTTCTTGCCCATATACTCACAATCCCTTCTCTATATACCTCTCGCAAACTATCTTTCTCTCTCTCCGTCTCTCCTATCTCACTTTCTCTCTCTCTCCATCTATCTATCTATCTATCTATCTATCCATCTTTCTTTCTTTCTCTCTCTCTAACACAAACACATATCCTCTTTTTCGCTTTTTTTCTGTCATGCTAACTTTTCTCTAAGGATTTTTCTCGTTCGTAACAAGTTTTTTTTTTTGTATCTTTGAAGGGTCTTTATGTCAATATTAAACACACGCATTCGTTCTATGTCACTTCTTTATTATTTTTTTTTATATTAGTCAAACATTTAACCAACAAAATATGTTTCAACCCATCAGTTCAAATCAAGAATCTTGCAAATACAAAAACGAAACAAGTTTTCTTCTTTAGTTATTTTACCTCTTATGTTTGTCTCTTCGGATCTTTCGGCGCCCGTCAATTCAGAAAGATCCCTCTTTTCTTTATATTTATTCCAATCTTTTCTTCTTTCTCTTTATTTTTATATATTCCATGTTCTCCCCCATCATTTTGCTCGTATTTTACTCTCTTTCTCTCTCCCACTTCCCTTCATTTCTTTCTAAATCTGCTCATCTATCTAATATTCTTTCGATCTTGATTCCAATTCCAAATCGGAACTACTTTCCTTAAATATCAATGATATTGTGGAAAACTTCGCCGGGGTCAACTCTCCCTTGCAACCTTTCAATATCAATAAAATAAATTATCAGTTAAATACAGGGACCGGTGGTATCGATTAATCTCATCCTCCCACCAAAAACTTGAGGCCTTATGTTTACACTAGAAACAATTTCTCTTGTGGAAAATGAATTTGAAGTTGTCATTAGGTGACGTAAATGGCCGAATCGATAAGGTTTTAAACTATCCATATTCCTCATCTATTGCTTCACAATTAACTTGCAAGGCATGTAAAGCAATAAAATTACAAATTAAATTGAATTTTCTGAGTAGTTTGTTAATTTGTAGCTAGAGTATATGCATTAATTTTTGTATTTGGTTTGCAAGATTCTTGATGTGAACTCGTGTGTTAAAACGTAGTTTGTTGTATCTCGGGAGGTGCCATTAACACAGATGCACAGGAAAGATGGTACAGTACAATTAGATACAAATGAAATATCTGTCCTTAATTTACCACCAAAATATGCCACCACGCCACATTTAAGATCAGTAACGTTGATTGTCTGTCTGAAATTGTAAAAACAAATCACTTAGATTAAATGGAAATTAGGACATTATGACACCGCACTAATATACCAATGCATGTGTTTACTATTAGCATAATCACCCTCTCGAGATACAACGGAATGTTCACGCGTTAGTGTGAAAAAAGAAGTATAGTGTCCATAATTTTTTGTTTGTTTTTCTTTATATTTTTTTATGTGAGGGATACAGAAAAAGCACTGGTTAAGATTAATGCAGACTTTTAAGGCGATGAGCCGGCAGAATCGTTAGCACACCGGGCAAAATGCTTAGCGGCATTTCTGAGTTCAAATTCTGTCGAGCTTGACTTGGCCTTTCATTCTTTGGGGATCGATAAAATAAGTACCAGTTGAACACTGAGGTCAATGTAATCGACTAGACCCCTTCCTTCGAAATTGCTGGCCTTGTACCAAAATTTGAAATCAAGTTTAGTGCAGCCTTTGTTGTTTTAATTGTTGCATATAAGTAATAGGAAGGTAAACATGGGCGGGTGCGTGTGCAGAAAGTTCGACAGAGATACATCCAAAGTCGAGGGATTCTGCTTTGCTAAATTTCTCTTGGTGATACCTAGAAACAGCTCTTTGAAAGATGCAAAGAGTTCCAAACAAGTGCAGAAAGATGAAGTTCTATGAGAGATGCAGAGATTTCCAGAGAGATGCAGAAAGTTCTAAAGAGAGGTACAACATTCTATGTCAGTCACAGCTTTATAAAGGAATTGGCAGAAGTGTTAGAGAGTCGGATATAATGCCTTGAGGTATCTGTTCCATCTCTCTGCGCTCTAAGTTCAAATTTTGCCAAGGTCAAATTTGCCTTTCATCATTTCGGGGTCGATAAAAAAAGTACCAAATCCAGAGCGATGGATTGGCGGAGCTGTGAGAACGTCTTTTAAGCATTAACAGATTCGTTTTACTTACTCAGGGTAGCCAAATCTATTTTTGTATTGTCCCCATCGTTTTGATTTCGTTATCCAACCCGCAGTTATATATACCTAAGACCAAAGAATGCCAACTTTTCATCTTTCCCATTCTTTTACCTCCGGTTCTTAAAAAATTCAACCTTTTCAGCGACACTGGATTTACAGCGATCTGTTATCAAACAGACAGAAAATAAAACATCATGTTTTTTTCATTATCAGGTTTTAATTTTTACTTCGTCATCGCCTTTCTTTTGATAACCGATAAAATAAATTTCTTTTATATTTTATCTTTTACTTGTTTCAGTTATAAGACTGCGGCCATGCAGGGGCACTGCCTTGAAGGGTTTTGAACAAATTGACACTACTACTTTGTTTTTTTAATGTGGTACTTAAGCTATCGTTCTCTTAGCCAAACCGGTAAGTTACAGGGACGTAAACAGACCAACATCGATTGTCAAGTGATGGTGGTGGTGGTGGTAGTAGTAGTGGTGATAATAGTGGTGGGGAGGAACACAAACACGCAGACAGTGACCTCTGACCCAAAGTATGCCTATACCAGGTATACTTATGGATATTCCTGTGCTGGAAGAATGTATTCATAATTAAAAGCATATTTCCAGCACAAAAGTCTAGTAAAGCCTCTACGTTCGCAAATAAGTTCAGAGTTTCCATTCCTCCCAATCATTTCATTCCATGTCAAAAGATCACAGCCAACATAAGCTTTGAAGTCGCTCTGTAGAACAAATGACTCGACTTAACTACATCTAAAGCTGCAGTGACTTCATCAAGGAAGGATTTGATTTCGGCCTCACTGTTTTAGTGCAGAAGTAGGAGAAAAGGAAAAAAAAAAGGAAAAAAGGAAAATGTGCAAAAAAGAAAAAAATTGAGAGATCAATGAAGAGAGAGAGACAACACGAAATTCTCCACAATTTTACCCTTTTTTTGTCTCTTAGACAATCGCAGCATGGAACCCGTCCATGCGTGTGTGTGTGTGTGTGTGTGTGTGTGTGTGTGTGTGTGTGTGTTTGTGCGCGCGCCCAAATTATGAATAAAAATATGAATGTTCACAAATACTTATCCATACGTAAGTATATTTAAAAGAAGAAAATAGAGGAAGAAAAAAAGGTGGCGGTCCAAGGATATACACACAAACACTGTACAAAGTTGCATTATAATGTAGTTAAAGTGGACATGTTATTGTTTGTTTTGGAGCTTGCTGGAATCAAATTGTCCCAACCTGGACGTGAAGCCAGATGGATTTATCATTTTCTAGTCTATTGTGTTCGGATGTAGCTTTCCCCACTTCTTCCTTCCTTTTTTTCTCTGCCTGGTCCTTCCTTCAGCCTAAACTTTTGGAGGCAAACCCCTCCATCTGATGGGATCCACTTCATAACACAATCTGACAGCCGGAAGTTTGTGAGAATCCCCACTACCACTTGTGCAGACATAGTTGATACCACAACTGAATAAGTGGAGTTTCCACCCTCCACTCAAATCTACAATACCAGGGCCATGAAACTTTGCAGAAGAGGCCCCGATTATATCTAGGCGGAAGTGTTTGGCCTCCTCCACAAGTTCTTGCTCTTTACTCGTGAGTATGACATTCCAATTCCCCAATCCTTAACGGTTGTCTCCTCCTGGTTCTGCTTTCGGGTCCTGAAACTGGGATCGCTTTTGTACTTCCACTACACGCTTCCAGAATAAGTCGCAGGCTTTATTGCTGGTTGAACCGGCAGTGGGTGGAATCTGAAATATATTTTTCGTACGGACCCCTCTACTCAATGTCTAAACGCATCCCTTGTTGACTCGCGCGACGGACTATTCTGTACGGTTACTCGTTCTAACCCTTATCATATTGCAGCGTTTGTGTGCATGCAAGTATAAATACATGCATACATATATACATACGTATATATGTGTATTATATATGTATGTATACACACACCCATATACCCACAGAAACATACATATGTATATAATATATATAAATGTGTGTGTGTGTGTGTGTGTGTAGTGGGGGACAAAATTAGTAACCGGGGAAAAATGAGTTACTTTTGATTTCTCATTATTTTCTCCCTTGCTGTTTGAAATCATTACTTTGCAAGTATTGTATCATCCTTTTGTACTGCTTCGAGGTCGACTTTGCTTTCCATCCTTTCGGGGTCGATAAATTAAGTACTAGTTGCGTACAGGAGTCGATCTAATCGGCTGGCCTCCTCCCCCCCCCCCAATTTCTGGCCTTGTTCCTAGAGTAGAAAAGATTATTGTGTACTGTTGCACCATCTTCAAGAGTAAAAATTGGTCAGTATAGTTGTTGTTGAGGTTGAGAGTTCGAAACATAGTCAGGCGGCAAGTCTTCTTTTTTTAAAGAAATTTTTCCTCAACCTTGACCTGATTGTAATTGAAGTTGTTAATAAAATATCTGGATAATTTTTGGTGCTTAAGTATCAATATTCTTTTCTCTGTTGGATTCCAAGTCAATTTTTCCCCACACTAATGTCTAATTTGATAATTTTTAAGTTTCAAAAAATTAAGTCTTAAATGGAGTAAAATGAGTAATGTCTAATTTCAATGATTTCTTCTCTTTAACTATATGGTGCATAAAGATGTGAGGAAGAAAACCACTTCAGCAGATCGTGAAGAAGCTATAGAGAATATTCTATATTGAGTTTTTTTCTTTTTATTTAGTCGAGATTCGTTGATTTCATACCATGTGCCATTTTCCTCTGATCCTCTTTCTAGATACTTAAAATTTTAACTAGATACTTCAAATTCTTTTTTGGCATTTCTGATCTCCGTGATGCCTAGGGGTGGATATTGATATGTATGAGTTGGTTTTCTGGAGAACTGAAGCGGTAAATTTACCAATCTTGGCTTACTCATTTTGCCCCAGCCAAATTTGTCTTTTATATGCTCAAAGAGAACGGCAATAACTTTCTGAAATACTGATCAGATTATGTTATAATGCTTTTGATTACATTTAGGGAAAACCATTTGCTTAGTTGATATAGTTTTTGTAAGGTAGTGAACATTTGTAAAAATATATATTTTGTCTCAAAGTCAAAAATACAGTAAAAACACTTCATTTTGCCACACCCTCTATAGATAGAGAGGGGGGGGAGATTGTTGCTATTTTGCAAAAGTGTCGTAAGTCCAAAACGTTGCTTTTTCAAGAAATGAAAAAATAGTTTCACTATTCTATAACAAAACCGCTGTACTAAACTTTTGACAATTTTTTTTATATCCTGGCAACTGAAGCAGCTGGAGCTTCGATAGTTTGATCAAAAGAACCGGCTATTGCAAGCAAAATTAGATATTGAAAAAAAAAACGCATTTTGCCAACTTTGGACATACAACAGTTTAACATAATAACGATTTATATATATATATATATATATATATATATATATATATATATATATATATATATATATATATATATGTAACGGTAAATGTTTTTGGTTGTAGCGATGATAATTTTGTGGTTACCAATTGTAACGGTTGTGGTTGTGAAGTTACCGATTGTAACAGGTTATAAGATGAACGATGAACAGTGATCGAAGTTGTAAAGAAATATTTATTTACCGTTACTTTAATAAATGCCATACCACGACGGGTAGGTTAGTGTAAGAGTATAACACAGTTCGTAAAGCATGCAAGGTGAAGAAAGTTAATTTTGGCCTGTATATGTGTACACGTTCTCACAGTAGTATATATATAGAGAGAGAGAGATGGTATGTTACAGAGAAAAGGAAATGAGCTAGTGATAGTTATAGAGTCGAGGGAGGTTGTGTCTCATAGTGGGATGGCTGTAACCTTCTTTCTCCCTCTGGTCGAGGTTCTAGCTAGTCAGCCAGACTTCGTTGTCAGAGTTGTCACACCGTGACAACTCGTTGAGTCGTCACCGACTGGTGACTAAACTAAATTTTGCTTGGGGTTTCCTTGCTTTTATAACTATCTAGAAGGATAGATATATTACTGAGAACAATAGATTTTGTTAGTGGTCTTGTTATCTGTATTCTAGATTTTGGTGATGTAGGAGGGGTTAGAAAGGGTCAAGTGGTGAAGACATCGTTTCGGCCTAGCTAAAGGCATCTGGAAAATATTAAACTGCTGTCAGAGAAAAACTATTGTTCCACCGTGAGAAAAGTTCTGTTGCAGTGTTGATTTAAATTTAGCTATAGTGGATCGAATCCACTTCATGCATGCAAGATTCACTACATATATATATATATATATATATATATATATATATATATATACATACACATATACAGACGTACACACATACACACATACACCTGTATTCGCTCACAGACATACAACAAAATGTACCGTCC